>NW_010232549.1:0-74294 GCF_000690775.1 Eurypyga helias | reverse complement strand
ATTCTATGATTCTATGATAAGGGTGATGAATCGCCTTCCGATGGGGAGCGTTCAAAGAGAGCCCTCTTGGCCAGCTGTCCAAGGCAACGAGCTGCTATGGGCTGTCCACCTGTAAACTCACATTTCCAACAAAGAGGCTCAAGCAAAGGGGGCACGGGCTCAATTTTCAGACAGTGCAGCAAGTCTTAGTCTCAGGTGGGGTGGATGAGGGTTGGAGGTGATTTGGCAGCCTTACCTTGCCGTAGGAAAAGAGGCATTGAGATGGAAAACACACACAGCTGGAGAGGCAGGAAAGGGCTGTAGCTGTGGATGCTGCTGGGTGCTGCAGGCAATTTGCTGGGTTTGAGGAGCCCGTGGACTAAAAGTGAAGCACATCCCAAGATTTATCCATCCTATGGAAACTTAGGTTCATTGGATTTAAAAGAAAACAGCCACAAATGTACGAGTCGGGTTACGCCCACAGTGTAACAGGGTGCTCCCTGGCTTGCGACAGGGCTGGGGGGTTGAGTCCTGTGTTCCAAGCACCACTGGTTTTGCACCTGTTTCCAAAAGAAGGGTAAGGGAAAGGTTTGTCCTGCCAGTCAGGAGAAAAACTACTCAAACCCTATTGAATGAATTCCCAGATATTATTCTATAGTGACTTGGATTTGTCGCCTAGTTGTTATTTTGTTGTCTAGGTGGCTATCAATGAGTTCTGGAATAGTCTTTTGCCTCTTGTTTTATGGTCTGGGAGAAATGAGGGTAAAACAGCATCCGTGGCTGTATTAAAGGTCAGGCTTTTTGGGCCTTGTGCAGAGAACTCCCTTTGAAATCATAAATCGAAAGTTTACCTGTCAGCCAGGCCAAAGAATTATCCCATGAATGGGAAAAATGCAGAAAAAGTAGCAGTAAGAACATTTAGCATTTGAAGAGAGTAAAAAGAAACCTTACAGAAATGCAGAGCGGTGCTCCATTTTAATGTGAATATTCAGACCACAGACTTGGCCTGTTCTTTGTTTCTTGTTTGTTATATTGGCTTTTCCCCACTTTTTTTGTGTGTACAGAGATTCCTTTGTCTGCTGTTTCCTCTCAGTGTTAATAGAACACAAATTATTATTATTATTATTTAAAACAAAAGGGCAGCTAAAGGGGAAAAAACCCTAAACACTCCGTGCCAAATTTCCCAGCTTTGTGTTTATAGTACATATTAATAATATCTTGCATTTTTACAGTGCTTGCCCTTAGCAATCTCAATGTGCTTTATACACAGGTGGGAATTAAATTCCACAGAGAGACATTCAGGTGTGTTATCTTCATTGCACAGGTAAAAAAACTGAGTCACTGAAATCAAAGTTATGTCATGAAGAAAGCAGCACAGCAAAAAAAAACCAGCTCAGATTTCTTGACTCCTTGTTCTGTACCCATGTCTTTTTCCATCTTCCTTTCATCATCAGCTATTGTAAATTGTCACCAAAATGGTTTATTTTGATTCTCTACATCATAAAATGCAATAGGCATGGTACAAAAAAGGTCAGACTACCTGGTAGAATGTAATTGTTATGTTTTTACAAGCTCCATAAGTGATACGTTGTTATGAGTCTGTGCTTTCCATATCTGTAAAACACAGGGTGCTCTTGCATGTGTTAGGATGCATTTGATTTTTGATTAGGTTACATGTATGTCCCTTAACTTACAGAATTTCTTTAACACAGTGTGCAATAAAAGGTGTCAGTGTCTATTTATCCATTTTTCTTCCTCTGAGATAAACAAGACAATTGCCATGGGAGGAATCACTCTGCAGAAGGTAACGCTTGCAAATGGAATGGTGAGATAAAATGAATTTTCAAAGGAGACGGCATTTCCTGTTCTTTCCATTTCGACAGATACCTATACAAGTGGCCTCAGTGCTTCCAATTTAACACGTCTAATATTCTGCACATGCAAAGCTTCAGAGTAGAAGGTATAAATTACAGGAAGGGAAATAAACTGAGTGATGCACACTCAGGATATTTGTGGTGGGACAGTGGAGGCTGTAGACTTAAAAGGCCAAGCACATGCAAATTCATGAGAGAGAAAAGGACTCTTGAGGTAGAAGCAGGCATTGTCCTTTCCTGCTCTCCACACATATACATACTGCTTGACGGGCATATCTTTTATCTTTAGGCACACAGGAACTGGGCTGAGAAAATCTGCTCCGGTGTGGAAAATGTGTTACAGTATCTTTTTCTCTGATGAACAGTTTAGGAATGTTTGAGCTAATGTTTCAGCAATCGTAACTGTAACTTCCATCTTATTTCCTGTTTAACCTTGTTTCTCCGATTTTCAGTTCAGTCATGCAATTACTGCTCATGCATTTTTAGTGGAACTTCATTAAAATTTTGACCTTGCGTGGCTTCAGCAGCACTGGCAATCATCTTTCAATTCTGCAGCATTTGCAGATTTGATTGCAGTAGCTGATTTATTCTAATCCTTTAAAGACTGTCCTTTTTTCCATTGTCCCTGTGGAAAACTGAATAATTTAATTTTATAGTAGTTTTTCTGTCCTTTTAGTTTTCATGTGATAGTTTCTGACAAATCTTTCAAAGATATTTCAGGCCAAATCACTGATGGGTGCATATTGGCATTATGAGACAAAAATCAATAGAGCCCTGGCACTATAACATGCAGTTTGAAATTCCAGGGGCTTTATGCCATCCATTTCAGTTTAAGAAATAAGTAAATTACTTGTAATACTAGCTGAAATTAGTTAAGTAGGAGCTTGTACATGTGATGACCCAGATGCAAAAAAAAAAAAAAAAAAAAAAAAAAAAAAATTAAATGTTGTGCTTAGCTGGACTTGGTCTGAAATCTAGTATAAGTTTTTATATTCTAGTTCAAAAAACAGTCCCCAGATTCTCTGTGAGCCTACAGGTCCTGATCGCTTTGATCATTGAAGTATTTAATAATAAAATGTTCTTATGTATTAGTCTTCATTTACCTAGGAGAAAGCATCCTTGTAACATTTGTGAGAACTGATACATTAGAGGACAAGCTTAGAATTCAGAACATTCTTGACAAATTAGAGGTATAGTCCAGGAGAAAATTAGGAGAAATAGGGACTGATGCAAGTTAAAACATTTAAACAGGAATAATTAATTGCAGAAAGACAAGACAAAGAACATCTTGCTAGATGGCAGATAGAGCAGAAAATAATCTGGGATGTCACAAGCTGAGCATGAGTCAACAGTGCCTTGGTATTGTGCAAAGGGAAGCGCCCCGCCTGGGAACTGGACAGAGGGCAGCCTCTTGGGCACGGCAGTCTGCCGCTCAGCTCAGCACCGTACGGCATCAGCAGGCCTACCGCTGGGGCACCGCGCTTCAACATACAAGCCAGTTGGAGAAGGTCTAGAGGAAGTCAAGGAAAATAATGAGAAGATGAATGAGGAAAGTTAAAGAATTGTGTTGGGGTTTTTTTAAAGTCTAAAGAACAGACAAATGAAGGGTGATAACCTTTCTTTGAAGTGGAGAGAATAAAAGGCAATAGACTTGATTTTAATATGGGAAGATGAATGTTTCATTTTATGGAAAGCATTGTCAGGTAGGGATAGGGAGGTACAGTGGGGTAGATCGCTGGGAAAGCAGTAAAGCTCCAGAATGGGAGATCTGTGGCTGGATGAGCAGAAAGGCAGGTCTGATCAGAGGGCAAGGAGAAGGTCTGCATGACCTCTTGAGGTCTCTTCCAGCTCTGTGTTTTTGTGATTCTACAATTCCTGCTCACGGGGCTTGGGACTACTGGCCAGAACAAGTATTACTCAATGCAAGGATTGCAGAACTCCCTTCTAAATTTAGATAAAGCATACTAAGTGGTGACAAAAGATAAATGAGTTCAAGGGAAGGCACCGTGATCATGTGGCTACCTTAGGCTGCTGGCAGAAAAGGTTTGACGCTTCAGTGCACGGCACCAGTTCTGTATTTTAGATCATCCTTTGCCCTATAACAGTTTTGTAAGGCCAGGAGACCGATTTATACAGAAAGGAATAGAATGAGAAAGAACATGCACATTTAATACATGTGGAAACAGGTCCACTCCTTCCCTGTTTGTAATCCTCTGCATGACCACCTGTTCACATTTCATAGAATAACACCTATGTGCTTCCTTAGCAGACATATTCCCCATGAAATCCAAATTTTAGTTGTTACTGGGTTCAAAATAAGGCTATAGAAGTCTGTTTTCACCATCTCTTGTCTTTTCAGCATTTCTGTATCTACTTTATTCTATGGCTTTCTATCAAGCAGAAGCTCTCTCTGAGATTGACAGTTACTGTATTTATATGGATATGCGTGTATGTAGGTTGAGCACACTGAAGATAGTAAACAAATAACGGTAAATAATAAAAGTTAAGCTCTTGGGCCAATTTTGTGAAAGTGGCTGCCTGAACAGGGTGTGTAAAAGCTGCATCTGTTCAACTGAACTGAGATGCTCTGTGCTCAAGTGCTCACCGCATGTGTAAACACCTAACGCTGCCATCACTAGCTCTTTATTTGTATTGCCACAGTGTCTAGGAGCCTGCAGTAATAGCTGCTAAACAGAGACGGCAGTAGGCTACTCCCTGCCCCAAAAAACCCAAATCTGGGCTAGGATTTGTTGCTGTAGAGCAGCTGGCTAGTTTTTAAAACAGTTTCCTTACTTGCTTCTGTCTTGTCCTGCTCTAATTTGGAGCTGTACGTTTCCCAAAGAAAAGATTAAGGTGAATCAGCTCAGTCAATTTTCTTAAGGTACAAATCCCATCACACTAAGTCATTGTACAAATGCTGCACTGGCTGTGTGGATTCCAGCATTTTGCTTTGCCTACAGCACAATCTGGTTGTTATTAATGAACTCTTTGAAATTATCCAGAATTCTGATGTGATTACTGTCAATGGCACTAAGTAATACAATTCCAACAAACTAAACACAGATATGGTAATCCTTATCACTTCTAATACCAAACAATTTAATCTTAGTATCATGCACTGATGAGATAATATATTCTAGCGGTGTTTTTTTATGAATATTTTATGGTTCCAAGTGGTGTTGAGATAAAACACCATTGTGGAGAGTTACAGTATTATGCTAACACTGCTGCGCATCTGACTGAGAGGACATCTTTTGGAGACTCTTAGATAACTCCTCAGATCTATGTAATGATCTAAAAATCCCCTGATTGAACCCTGCCTAGAAGTGAGTACTTATGGGAAATTTGAGAATACAGAGTAATTTTTCAGTTATCTGAGGGTGAAAATATTTCTCAATAACTGAACGCTGCTTAGATGTTTTTCTGTTTAACAGCTCAAAGGTGGGTTCTTTTGAAAGATCAGTTTTCAAAGAAGTGTCCTTGGATGAAAAAGGAAAAGAGCCAGTCATGCTAATTTTATGATGTGTGAAGCTTCTTGGCAGAGCCGAGGAGAGTCCCTGATAGCTGCCTCACTTTTGGAAAAAGCAAAAGGAGAGTGCAGGTTGTAGTGAGGATGAGGAAGGTTCTTACTGCGAGGATAGCAGCTGTGACTGAAGTCTTTGCTTTCCTGAGTTGATTTAAGATGTGTGCTTGGAGTTCAAAGAGAAGATCCACTTGCACAAAGAATGATATTTGTCAGGAACAGCTCCCATTTCCCAAGCTCCGTGTAGACCTTTTCCTTCATATTGCCACCTGCTCTTCCTAGATTTCTTGGCAGGCTTAGATTTAATAGCCCCATTACATTGTCTTGATTCCCTGTGCAACTTCGGTATAGGCAACGTGCAGCCTTTTGCAGGGCTATTCCCATGCCAAAGGAAGGCGAAGCTCAGCCAAGGAGAACTCTGACAGTGACAGCTACAGTACCCCTCTCCCAAAGGGGAAGAGGAGGTGGAAAATGCTTTTCTGCAGCAACAACAAAATCCTGCCCAAACTCAAAAATCCAATGATGATTTTATTAGTGCACTTAATAGCTGGAGCTACTTTAATCCAAACTTCAACTTCCTGAAGTATTTGGGGATTTACCTACCCGAAAATCCCTCCTTTATCCCAATGCCACCTAGCTGCTGTTCCAAGCAGCTTGTAAGGGCACCCTTCCCTTACACACAGGAGCGGGCACTGACAAGTTAGGGTTTAGGAAGACTGCGTCCAATTTGCTTTCCTCTCTGTCAGAGGGCAGAGATGCTCTTGGTGTGCGAATGATGCTGTTAGGGCTGCACAATAAAAGACCCTTTGTGTGCCTGGCACAGATAGGTGCTGGCTGCACTGACAGTGTCGAGAAGCTGCGGTTCCGTTTCTTGCCTGGGAGTTACAATCTGTTCGTTCTGCTGCTGAAGCTGCTTCTCCCCATTCAATTAATCCAACCTTACCAAGTTCAATACAGGGTAGAAGCTATGGGCCCCATTCAGCAGTATCAAGAAAGATTTTAGCTCTTGGATTACTTAATCAGTTTTAAAAGAACAATTTAATACCGAAATAACGCTTGGGCAAACACAGAGTAGCTCCTTTTTGAGAGAAAAGTACTTAGAGAAGAGGCTTTAGCAGTATAGTTGTTACTGAAATCTATGGTGTCCCTTCCTGTTTTGGCTTGGAATTTGCTACTTTGGCAATTCCCACTGGCTTCTTACACAGCTTGGAAAAACCCTGGTCTCACAGGCTGCTTTTCCATAGACCCTACCTTGTCCTCCCATGAAATGGGCCCTCTACTCCTGACCAGCTGAATGAGCTGCAGTGGGATTCTGCAGATGAACTCGGCAGGGACAGCGGGAGGCCCCTGCCACGGATTTAGACTGGAACACTGTGCAGCTCCTGTATTCCAGCACAAAAAGAGGGCAAGGAAATAAATGACTCCAGTGTTTGTTTGTTTGTTTTGCCTAAAGAAGCTTCTTTGTAAGCGTTTTCCACATGAGTATTCTTCTGTCCACATCAAATAGATCCCTTGTGTCTGATTTTAAGTCTCTGTATATTGTTACTTGTGTGATGGCTTAGAAATACTTTAGAGGCACTAACTAGGAGCTTTTATGACTTCTTTCACATATTTCCTCTGCTTCCCTGCATCCATACATCCATGCAGACATTGTAAGAGATGCAGGGTCAGATTCTGACCAGACTTCAGCTCATTTTACACCAAAATCTCTTTTTACGCTTTTTTTTCCCCCTGAATTTAACTTTAAAATCAATTTTGGACCCATTAGACAGCTCTTGGTAAACACTAGATCAACAAGAGCTGTGCTACTGAGGACCTCAGATTCTGGAAGGAGTGTTAAGTGGCTGGATTTGGAGTCGAGACACTTAAAACACAAGTATCAGCCCATCTGTGGCTGGTTTCCCTGCCTGGTAGGGTTGATCTGTGAAGCTGCTGCTACAGAATCACAGCAGTGCCATTTATTCTTGAAGCTGTGGTTCACGTTGCAGGGACAGCCATAACGAATCATTAGCATCTGCCATAAGCAGGTTTCATGCTTTTGCATTTGGATTACTCTTCATTTGAAGTTCTGAATGGTGGCATGGAGCAGGAAAAGAAAGGCCAGATGTTTCTCCTTGAGCATTTTCTAATTGTGTCTTCTCCAAAAGTTAACCATTCCATTATTTCTTTGGCTTCACATGTGCGTTTAACTTCAGTTTTGGGAAGTCTTCAAGATTAAAATCTAAAGAAAGCATTTCAGTTTTAAAACAATAAACCAAAGAGCGCTTTGCTGTTTGGGGGATCACCAAGCACTAGGGAATGCGCATGCAGAGTTTTCCTAGCAGAAATAATTTTCAAAATATGGCTGTGATCTGTAACAGAAAAAGGTTTTCCTCCACAGAAAAAGGATATGTGCTCCATTTATGAAAAAGGAAATGAATTAATCACAATTACTATTATAAAATGATGTTTTTAACAAGCAGGCAACAAGATGTCCCTGACTGGACTATGGAAGGGTGGTATACTTGAGGCCTGTCTACAGTAACTAGAGTTTTCTAAATGAGCAATACAAATTATGCAGATGTTAAAAGTATGCTCGCTCCACTTTGCATGCACAGCCAATCAGTTATTACACCCCCCCTTGAATGAAATCAGTGATGTACTCTGCAATTAGGCCCCCAGTGTAGCTGTTTGTAATGAGCACTGGCTCAGCTCTTCGTAGAACCGTGAGTGTAAAATAATAGGTAAGTGCATCGTGATGAGTAAATTGATGCCGTGGGTAATGAATTCAGCAACATGCGGGATTATAGCCCTCCAAGAAATCGACTCTGTCCACTCTGTTACCTTCTAGCTTCACATCTATTTACATCTTTGCAAATGACAGCCAGGTATCTTTCTTCTGAAAGATCAAGGGCCAAACTAGGAAGACATTTAAATATTTCTGAAGTAAATGAGACATAGGAATAGCATTTGGGAATCCTTTAGATAGCTTTTGTGGCAATGCTGGGTGATTGTATAAGTGATACTGACTCCAGGAGAACCCTCCAGTGTACCCACTGTAATCCTCTCCCATACCCATCCACGGTGAGCCACGCACAACTGCCACCAGCCGTCTGAATGCCCAGTAACTAGGGAAGCAGCTGCAGTAAAGCTTTGAGCACATAATTCAGTGAGCTCTTTAGCAAACTCTTTAGTTTTGGTAGTCTCCAACCCTCTTACCCTGTTAACAGAAACCTCTAGGACACTTGTTTTCTGGGAGTTAATGGCTTTCAAGATGACTACTACTAGCACAGGTCAGAGAGATACTAATAGAGTTTCTGCTCGTTTATTTGCCATGACTTCTGCTTTCACGTGTGAAGGTTTCTGGCTCAAGTCAACAGTGGTGAGCCCCACATGGTTTGAAATCCTGTGGTAAGTGGCCTAGTATAAATTACTGTGAACACAGTACGATAATACCCTTATGTGTATAAACTCTGCTGCAAAAGCATGTTGTTGAGGTTGCATGGTTTGCCCGGTGAAGAAGAAAGAGAGAGAAAAGTTTGGAAAGCCTTGGAGATTCTCCGTTGCCTTACTGTGGTGATGCAGCGCCTGCTTTGGTGTCTGTGATTCCCAATTTCAAGGTGCTTCAGCCCTGCATCGAGCGGGTGGCTCACACACGGCCCCTCTGAAGCTTGCTCTGCTGTAGGAAACAAAAACCGAAGTACACAGTGCCTTGCTAGGTCTGAGCACGAGGTGCTTGCTTTCCACAGCAACACTGGTTCTTCCTAGTATGACAACCTGCTCATCCTACGTGGTCTGTAGCTTTGTCTTTTCTCAGGGGATACCGGCAGGCATGACTTTCAGACAGCCTACAACCCACTGACTCAAGGCGGTGTTGGGGCTGCGTAACTCGTGTGAAAAGAAGCTGTGACAAGTCCTGCGATGGTAGCGCTTTAGTTGTGCAACTTTTGCTGGCAAGTGGGTGGAAGAGTGGATGGGGGTGGGGGGTTTCCATTTGAAGTTTCTATTTAAATACTGACTTTTGCCAGTTGTTACTGTACAGTGGCACCTGAGCAAACTCAATTATTCTGCTGTTCCACACCTGGAAAAATAACCACAGTAGTTCAGACCTCAGGGTAATGTGTTGGCTGCGACTTACTTTTCAGTGGTAGTTCCTTATCTGCTTAAAGGCGATGCCATCAACCTCAATTAGTTAGTTATACAGTGCTTTGAAATTGTAAGACCTTTTAAGTATTATAATGTTTCTGTAACATATTTTAACAAGTACATGCTTTGGTACACAGCAGCACAGTCAGCTGTAGGCCAAAATGCTTCCTAAGTGAAATAATCTGGGACTTTGTGTCCCAGTGGCACAAGGAAAGCAAGGACAATCTTCATCAGTTCTGAATTGTCTGTGTGCATACCTTGAGTACATGGATAGCCCAGCTGAGAAAATAGAGCACAGTACAAATAGTTGTCAAATAAAACGGTAGTGGGTATACTGCAAAAACCTGTGCACAATCCAGTCAGACAGCAGAGTGCTTTGTAGAGCAGGACTGGAGGAGGATGGGACAGGTATAGCATCATCTATTTCCAATTATTTCCTTCAGAGCCCAGCCCAGAAGCTCATGGTTGCTCTGAGCATGACTGTGCAGTGCTACGGATGTTCTTTTATTTTGAAACATGGGAGGCAAGGATGAATCCAAGTTCCTCATTTTGCTCTTCAGCCAATACTGCCAGTGGTGAATCAAATGTGTTGTTAAATTAATGTCACAACGTTTTTTGGCTTGGGCCACTAAGCTGTCTCTCTCTGCTTTGCACGCAGGTATGGGAGATATGTTAGCCTGGGGATAGAGTAACAGCTTCGAAAGGCTGCAGTGAAATGCAATCTGGTTCTGACACAATGCAGCCAGTCAGGCCATCTGTGTGAAGGAGCACCCAAAAAGGTATCTGGGAAAGACTGATAATCCCCAACTGAACCTCAAAAACTCAAAGCACCCAGCCTAGCTGTGGGGGAGCTTACAATCTGAAATCGGAAAGTTGTGACACTGGCACTGAAGTTTTACAGTGATGGCAAGAGATTAGGAATAAGGGTATTCAGTTTATATTTCTTGACCAGGATCAACTTTTAGTCGCGGGTCTTTCCCTGGCTCACCAAATCAGCATGGGCGTGTGGGTTAGCCATGGGGCAGGGCTTCCTAGTGTGGTCTGAGCACCCGGCTGTGCAGACCTCACTGCCCAGAGGAAAGGCTGCCCTGGCTGTGCGGTACCAGCCCTCCGGTGTCTGTGTCTCTGTGGGGTTAAATCGGCAGAAAACTGACCCTGTGGAAAGGCACAGCTTCCTGCAGCAGCTCAGGCAAGGCCGGGTGGATGGTACAAAGCGTGGGTAGGACTGCAGGGATAGGGGACCGGTTAGTGACACCCCCTCCCTGGGTGCAGCAAGCTGTTGGCTCGCCTCCACTGTAATCCCATACTCACTCATGCCACTGGCTTCTGTCCAGGCTTCCCCCTGGCTGGGGCTATCTATGTCTCACACCTCAGTTCCCTCCGCAATCCCAGAGACAACAAGGATTGATGGGTGAACCACTGACCAGCTGGGCCTGGGACATGGGGACCCAGAGCTGGGGAGAGGCCATGTGCTGTGCAGCCACAGAGGAGGTGCAGATGAGCAGGGCATTTTGCTGCAAGAGGCTCTGGACTGTGCAGCACAACAGGCTTGCACAGTTCCATCATTTCCCACAGTGTCCTTCCTTTCTCTCCTCAGCTAATGTAAGCGTGAAGTGTTGATCCCCTTCATTCTGGATGGAGAAGCTACGTCAGAGCAGGTTTCACCATGAGACGTTTCCACCAGCCGACTGACACATCCCAGATAGGCATGGCTGCGGTTTTCGCTGGTCAGGGAGTACGTCAGGTGGACATCAGCTCATGGGAGCGGAGCAGAGGAACAAGGGCCTGAAACTAAGACAAAACTAAGATTTTGAAAAATTAAATGAGGCTTACGAGGTTGTGAAAAACAATAGGAGTGAGGACTGGCACAGAACAGAGAGATAGCACTCAGAGCTGGTGGAAGAGGCATTGCATCGCCTCAGTGAGGTGTAGCTAATGTCACCACTGTATAGGGATGAGGATCAAAACAGCGCCGATTGCTTTGTGCATCATTCTGGTGTATAGGTTGTGATATGGGAAGGGTTGGTAGAATAGCACAGAGAGCCGCTCTCAGATATTCAGAATAGCTTTAAAAGAACAAATATGTCTCAGAACTAAATGCTTGGTGCCACCTGCAGAAATAAAGAAAGAACCACTCATGCCTGTCTGCTGCTTTTCTGACAAATACCTGATTTCCAGAGAGAATTGGTACAAGCACAAAGCTTTATTCTGCATTCAGATTTCATCCTGCTCTCATGGGACAGTTTTCCTTAAAAGCCTTTGACGCAGCACAGCCCTCAAGAAACCATTCACTTGAACACACTGCGCGGATTAACACTAGAAATGGAATAAGGTGCACGCCTGCGTGGAGTGACTAAATGTAGGATACAGCACAGAAGGATGCTACATAGCGTCTGATCTGGAGTGTATCTCCAACAGGCTGTGGCAGAAGAGAATAAACCAGGAATTATGAATGCTTCATGTGTGGTGGAGGGTGCATCAACTGCAGACTTGGTTAAAGCTGGTGGTTCGCTTACTACTGTGCTCTTGGAAACTGTACAGAAAGACCAATTACCACCTATTTCTGTAATGCCAGCTAAGAGTTGACATTACTCTGTGCCTTCCCAGCCAAAGCATTGGGCTACATGTCAAAGCTTGTACTTGCAAGGGCTAGAGGATTTGACAGTGGGAAAAGTAGTCATCTAATGGACTCCTGAAATAACAGGAGGACAGACTGTCTTGGGCGTAGGCCATGCTAATGACCCTGACTTGGAAACTGTGAATAGGAGAAGCCCTGCTTGGTTTTCTTCTTCTGTGTTGGAGGAAACAAGGCTTGGTATTGTAAATACCTGACTTAAGTTTCCAGCTTCTCTTCCCAGTGGGACCAATTCAGTGTGGCCCTGGTTATTACCTGCCATAAATCAGCTGAACACACACACCTTTGACTCAGGGAGAGTCCCCTCCCCTTCAATTATTGCTCCTTCTCCTGTACAAATGTTAAAACAAAATTCAATTAGGATTGAGCTGGGAGAAGGCAAATAAAAGCCAGCCCGGCTCCCAGACACCACAGGCAGAGCAGATACCACGTTCTGAGGGGCTGCAAAGGTACATCCCTTCAGCACAGCTCAACCTGGGGCTTAGATTTAGGCATCTCCGGGGCCCAGGAGTTTTAGATAGCCCTTTGGCTGCAGCTTCTTTCTGCCCAGAATAGTGACAGGCTGAATGGGGTGATCCTGGAAAAAATGCTTCCTTGACCATTCCCAGAGGATGGGTGAGACCCAGGAGTGGCAGAGGCTGGAGTCCTGCCAGCATGGATGGCAATCGCATAAATATCACTAGCTGTCAGGCGTGACTTTTCTGCTTTCAGAAAGGGCATTTCACTGGACGTGTGGGGAAGTCTCAGATTTAAGCCTTATCCTCCATGACCTGAGCAAGACTCTTGCCCTGAAATGGGACAGGGTCACCTTTAGGAATGTAGATCATCGTCTGCTGTACATGGCAGAGGCTGTGTGCAGTGCGAGCATACAGCATCTCGCGTGCTGTCATGTCTGTGGTAAACATAATCACGATGAAACAATAACCGCTATTTTTGGTTTTCTTCAAGCAATGCTGCTGCAGCTGCTGAATCCCAAACTCCTTATTTACCTAAAACCAGGGTTAGTTTTTTTGCTGAAATGGTCTTGATTGGCACTGCACAGTTTTGTTTCACTGAGTCATTACAGGGTTTGGGCTTTCATGTATTAGAATTTTGGTGTCTCTTTACAGCAAAATTATCTCTGTTTAGGACAATTCTAGGTCGTAATTAATGTAAACTAGTGTAGAAGAGGGCATCAAAGAACGGTATATCTTGTAGGCATCTGGTGAAAATCTTGGCCAAAACTTTCATCCCTGAAGTCTGTTTTTCCTACTCTGATGAGATTGTTAATGTCAATATTCTTTCAGAAGTATTTCAAAACATAAATCTGCGCTTACCTGAAGAAGTTTACATGTTCATAAAGATTTAGTTGGTTTTTGTTTTTTTTTTTTTAAGACTAGTAGAATGTGTCCTTTTTCTTGCCTCAAGACTTAACAGTAATTACACAACTGAAAATGGAATGATCCTGAGAAAGAGCTTGAGAAGATCTCTGGGGTTGGTAATATTGATTTTACAAACACACAGTGCAATTCTGTTGCTATTTTTAACGGCCTCTCTCAGCTAAAAAAGGAAAAAATATCAGAAGATGTAGAAAATGTGAAGAGGAAGTACTGCAGAGTGAACCCGGGGGATTGCTCAGAGAGGAAATGAGTCAGGCAGTTGCTAAGTAAAGGCAGTTGCCTATTTACAGAGGAATTAAAAGAGTTAAAGGGATGTCTAATGAAATTGCCAATCAAAATTTTCCGAGCAGAGTGCAGATGGCATGAGGATGCACTTAAAATAAATGTGTCTGGATCAAACCACTGCATTGCCTGAGGTGTGCTAGCAGAGGTAAAACAGATGGTCAGCCACAGTCATGGGCAGGAGTCAGAAGCCACAGGACAAACCCATTTCTACCCTCAGCAAACACTGGTGACACGGGCACTGTTGTCACCATGGCCTGGCTGCTGTGGGCAGGGAGGGAAGCCCTCTGGCAGCCAGGACCTCAGCCCTCCCGCTGACCACCCCTGGGCCCCTTTCCCTGTCTGATGCTGAGGCTGGGTTCAGATATAGTTGAAGAACAATCAACCTCTCTGATCTTCATCCATCCATCCTAAAACCAGGACACCATCTTCCTTTTCTCCCTTGGAAGACCACTTGTAACTCCAGCCTGGAGGAACTTTTGGTGGGAAAGGATAGGCATGGCTTGTTTTTTCAGCTCCTGAAATGGGAAGTCACTGGGATCTGCCAGCAGAGTTTGTGTGTTTGACACACACTATCTGCATAAGAGGTGTGCCAAAATCGCCAGCATCTTCAAGACTGGCCACAAGGCATCATTTCCACCCACCAGACTCTATCTCTGCATGACTGTTTTTCCTTCTCACCGGATACATGTGGTTAACTAGCTGGAATGGAGAAGGCAAAAGCTCTTCCTCCCACTCACACAAGTACACCTAATGGGCAAAATACATTTCTCTGTGGTAAGAAAGAAATCCTAGCCTATAGGATTTCCTAAATCCTAGACATGCTACAGAAATGGGCTGTTGCCGTGTAGCAGCTCACTGTCCCAGGGGAAACAAAGGCTGATGTGACGCTGTGCTGTCCTGTTAGCTGGTGACAGTCCCTGTGTTCTGGGTCCCTGACTGCACAACCAGGCCTAGTGTAAGCAGAGGGAGGAATTTATATCCACTTATATGAGGTATGCATCTCACCCTATTACGTTTGACTGCAAAGCTTTTACAGGGTTTTGGTTCATGTCTAGTGAAAACGTTATTATCACTTTAAGAAATTCCCCAGCCACAGGGAATGAGAAAAGCAGCAATGATGTGACACACTGAATTCAGCTTGTGGAAAAAATCTTGGCTATGACACTTATCTATTTGAGTTTCTGTGTCATCTGTACTTTCCTAGCAGAATAATTCACATAGCTGAGGCAGCTCCGACTCCCCAGCTGGATCCAGTGGCTATGGGGGAAATCCTGCCACTGATGTGCTGCTCTCTTCCACATCTGCAGCTCTATGTCCATGAGCTACTATGGTGCAAGAATTCCTATTGCTTTTGCCTGTTTTCAGCCTCAGCTGACTGAAATATTTAGTCTGTTATCACTGCTGAACTGCCCAGTTTTGGTGGCTCTCGGAGTAACTGGAGCTTTCATATTTTTGACCAGCAGCATCATAACCCTGTAGAAATCCTCAGGTTATGAACAGTAAGTTTCCAGCCTTTAGGTAACTTCTAAATGTAGGTGCATGTATAAGAACACTTGGAATCAGGGTTTTCCTCCATTTATGTGCATTGAAGGAAACTGCAAATGTGGGAGAATTTAGGAATGTCAGCAGCAACTCTGTATGGGAATAGCACCCTTCAGAAATGCCCTTCTGCACAGTTGATTGCACAGACTGACCGAAAAAGGCAGGAGGGAATATCCCATTGCACATGGGGAGGAACAGCCAGAGAATGGTTTCCAATGCCAGTGGTCCAGTGCAAAATTTAGATCAGGGGATCCTTTTTCCTGAAACCACAAGCATGAAAAAGTCAAAGAGAAGAATCAGACCTCAGTAACTCGAAGGAAGCTCTTTCTATAGACTATGATGGAGGTCCCCCTCTTTCTGAAGTCCTGCCTGGACAGCGATGTTTGGCTCAGATAAGAATCATTACTGTACCATATTTACATGAATATTTAGTGATTTTACCAAGGACAGAATTAAAGTGTAACCTGGCAGAGATTAAAGGCACAGTGCCAAATCTCTAGTTCGTAATTCCGGTGCTGTCAGGCAGGAGGGACTCTGTCTCACCGGCACAAATGATTTTAAAGGTGACTTCAAGAAGTACCTGAGCCCAGCTTATGGCTCTTCCTTTTCTTCCAGAAGGTGTTGCTGGCTTGGGGAAGAGTGTCAGTGGAAATTATTAACCATTATTGTTATGGACAGTGCTCTTGCTATGTTTGTTTTTCTGGTTTTGTTCCTGCCCCGCACGTGCCCAGGGTCCGGACCGGAGGATATTTAAAGAGGCGCTGAAGGACCGCGGGATGCTGCAGCTCAGTCCCCTGCGCTGCGGGTGGGTTACAGGGCAGCGTGAGCCGTGCCGAACAGCCATTCCGCTCTCCCGAGCGCACACATTAAGCAGTAACGCGCAGCTGACAGGGATGCAATCCGTGTCCCGTCCCGGCATGTGCCAGCTTGGCACATGTCACCTCCCCCGGGTTCGTGTGGGAGTGCCCGGGCTCCGCGCTCACGCTGCTGCCCGCCCCGAGCAAACGGGCCTCGGCTGCCCTCGGAGCACAGCAGCGAGCCCGGCGCACAGCGCGCTCCTGTCTCCTGCCATCCTGCCCTTCCTCGTTAATGCCGCTTTGGGATTTCTTTTCCTTTCCACGCTGCTTTTTCTGTCGCTTCAACGGCAGCATTCCACCCGCCCGGTGCCCAGGAACAGGCGCGCCGGCACAGCTTGCGCGGGACAACAGTGACATCCAGCGGCCCCAGTTCCGCCCGGGATTCGGAGCATCTGCTGCGCCAGCCCTGCCCGGCTGAGGGGTGACCGGGGCTGCACTCAAGTCAAGGACTGTTTGCCACTTCCCTAACAGAGCCGTTAAATTAAGCTCTTTCATTTTACCAAGTGTAATTACGACCTTCTCCTGGCTCGATGTTACACCTTCGACAAAGGAAGCACAAAAAGTTGCTCAGAGTAAGACATATATGCAATTCCATAAGAAATAGCCTCTCCTATGTGTCATGAATACCTTTTAAATGAAAAGCTGTCTTGCTGGCTGATCTATGTACCTGTTACGGTATGTGACCGTAGGTACTTCTACTCTTTGTTGTATATTTTTGCTGTGCTCGCCTAGTAGGAGGTCTAGGTAGGCTAAACCCTTACCCTGTGGACCCAGTCTTCATGCGTCTCAAGCCAAAGTTTCACGTCACAGAGCTCTGCAGGTAAAACGTGTCTCAGAATGTATTTAATTGTTCCTTTTGCAGCAGAAAGAACCCCTGCTGCTTCTTATCACTTAGTAAGCAAAGGCCTGGGATTGAGATTCCAATGGAGAAAATTTAAGTCAGGGAAAGTGGGGAATATTCCCTCCACCTCACCGAGTCCAAGGCCCGTGCCAGTTGGTCTGTTCCCCAAGATGATCTGTGCGTGTGTGTCTACTAACACCCCCTTCTCCTGGGGGGGTGAGGGAAGCGCCTACGGCAAAGCTGGCTTCACCAAGGGCAGCTAAATGCAGTCAAGCACTTCACCTGACAGAGGTGGGGGATTTCCTCAGAGTCCCTGTTAGGGGCTCACATTAGTCTTTGGGATGTGCTTGGGCCTTCTGATCTGTCCTGCGCCCCAGACAGAACTGTGGTAAATCAGAGCAGGTGTATTTAGTTGGACCATGTTGTGGAGACAAGCCAAGTTTGAACAGGTCATTTTAGAATCTGTCTTTTCATTTCACGCAAGTTTTGCTAAAAATCTGTCTCTCAACATTTAATCTGCCACCACAGCCACTCATATCTATCTCATCTTCCCTTCTCTTTCCTCTGTTGTTACTTAGACGTCCCACGACACGAGTCTAATACAATATTAACTGCTCAAGCCATAAAGGTCCTGTTCCAAAGTCTCATAACATCAGATTACTTTCAAGGCAGTTTTTAAAATCCATAGTTCCAGAGAGCTAGGAGGCAACACTACTAATAAAATCAGTTATGAGATTGACATTGTAATTTGTGTCTGTCTCCGTGCCGCAGCCACCCTGAGGCCATTAAGCCAGGGAGTGGAGTGTAGGTGTGTTGCATGGAAGTAGCACTTTCCATCCCAGCAATTATGTGTTGTGATTGTAACAGCAGTATCAAACTGGATCGATGAACCACCTGCCAGGTACTGCAGAGACATTCATGGGTTGTGCAGAAGGTTCTCCACTTAATTTGCTGTGAGATGTGTCAGTGAAGTTGGATCTTTGGGGGTAATACGGTATTTCCGACAGGTGAAAGGCCAGGGCTGAGCCACTCCATCTGAAAAGGGAACCCTCAGGAACCTCACATGAGATGCAGTGTGCTGTGGCCAGGCCTCTGCCACAAATGTCTGGAAAGGTGCTTGGCTGAGGGAGAGGAATAGTCCTGAGGTCAGTGCCTGGATGCCAGCTGGAGGTCCCCTATGTTGGGGGATCTGGGAGGATTTCAAAGCTGGAGAAAGACCAAGAATAGCTACAAAACAGATGGGAGATGCAATTTTTACAGCTGCATCTTTCGCAGTCATGGAGAAAAATCAAGGTGAAAATGTTCAGTGCTGCTAGGTTTCTTTCAGGAACCATTGATAACTACTCTGGGGGGAACAGGATTTTGATTTCACTAAAATTTCTGCTACTTGTTGTGTTGAAATGTGACCAAGAAAGAAAAAGGAAAATATTTTTCAGAACCTGTTCTTTTGGGTCACTCAAAATCCTTGTTCCAATTTGAATTATAAAAGTATAAACCTTTTAAAATAAGAAATGAATGTAGAAATTTAGATTTGTTTTCTTCCTAGAAATACCTGCCTGGGATATTTTGGCAAAATGAAAAATATGTCATTCTAGAATCAGCCTGTAGCAAAGGACTCGAGTCAATCTGAAGGTGTGGTTGTATTCTTTAAGTTGTATTTCTTGAATGCCTACAACTTCATAAGGGTTTTACCCAGGTTTCTAAAATACCTACTATGGGATTCAATAAATCATGGTCATAAAGATTTTTTACTAGCTTTGAAAAGAAAAAGTAATGGAAAAAGTCAATTTTGTATTAAAACCTGTTTGTAACCTAGAAGTTTGTATGGGCTGGCTGTCAGCTGTCTCAGAAAATACTCTGTAGTATTTACAACCTTCAGGATTTTTGAAAGAGAAGCTTAACACCCCACTAATCTTTTCCTGCCCTTATTTAGTGAACTAATCTAATATTGTACAATAAAATTTGCAGGATTAGGGTTTATGAACAAACATGTTATTTACAGATCAGTGTCCAGAGGGCAAGGTGCCTGGATGCTTCTGTTTTGAATAAAAAGAATAACAACTGTTTATTGAACCTTAACACTGGATCCCTCTGCTGTTAAATATTTTATACTGTTTATTTTGAGCAACACTTGTCTGATTGTTTCTGATTCAAAGGATATGTATTTTGGGCCTTAACTCTTTTTTAACGGTGCGTTGTCTCAGTGGAGCTGTGCAGAACTGGGTGGGTACATTGACTAGAAAATGTGAATATTTGCACAGCCTCTGTGCTTTCAGCGCTCAGTCAGTGACAACTGAAGTAAATAACAAAAGCTGAGGAAATAGAAAAATACCCCTGTCATTATGCATGTTGTAGTTAGGGAGCAAATTTAAGTGTCCAGTAGTATAAAGAAAGCTCAGTCCAATCGAGAGCTAAACATCCACTAAATAACCTTCCTTGATGCATAATGCCGGACTGAGGTGCTCTGAAAAGGGAGCCTTTTAGTTAAAAATTACTCAAGAAGGTCTTGGGAGGATGGCAGCCAGTGAGGCCAGAAGGTTTCACAGAAACTGTAAGCAGCTGTTAAAGGCACAAGTATATGAATCTTTTTGGTTTTAGAATAAAAATGGCTGGTTGAAAAACATCCTGAAGAGTCAGCCACCCACATTCTTCCTCCAAAGAATCAAAGATTCCCAGCTCACAGGCTTTGAGATGTAATTACAGTACGAGGAGGTTTGGGAGAGATGAAAAGTCACCATAGCAACCTCCTGGCAAAAATCTTCGCACATCCAAAGTAAAGGAAAATTTCTTTTTATCTGAACGGCCCCAGTGAGTCTGAATGTTTTCCGTCTTCATTTTCTGCTTCTTTCCATTTCACTGTACTCCTTAATCACAGAGTTTTTTCCTGCTCTGAGTCCTAAGTGTCCCCATCTAAAACTTCCCAGGGAGGTTTTGACCAGAAATGGATGCAGGATGCTGGTTATTAGATCAGGCTGTGCCTGTGATGTGCCGTTAAAGAGGAGATGCCCTCATGCAGTGTTCCAGACCCTTTGCAATAATCTCTAGCGAAGCTGATAAACAACTTGTGTTGAATAATTATAAATACTACACTAAACTGAAAAACAGGGAAACGGAGAGAGGAAGATGGAGGAAGTGGAGAAAGAGGACAGCCAGATCTTCTCAAGAGTTGTTTTGGGGTTGCAGTAAAAACTCTTTCCATACTGTGATGCCACGATCCTGGTTTAATGGGTACAAAAAGTTGTCGGGTACAAAAAGATGACTTCTGAAGCACTCCCCCTTAAAAAGTCCTGTTGAGTCCCATGCTTGCAGAAGGGTTCTCCATGAAAGAGTACTAGAAGACATGCAGCATGGATTTGATGAAACAAACAGTGCATGCCTGGCGATCTCCCTGGACATGATCTGCCCATCAGAGAACAAAACTTGCTGGCTGAGGCTGGTGGGTGCCAGGAGGGTGCTCGGCTGCGGCTACTTGTCTGGGAGTGGGTCTGTGCTGGTGCACAGGGAGAAGACAAGGCAGGGGAGGAGTTCCTGGATATGGGGCAGTTTGGCTAAGGGCATTGTAGTAGTCTTTATGGGAGAAACCTGAAGTATGGGGCCTTTATGCAAGCGTAACCAAGAGGAGGAGATGTATTTGTCAGGAAAAAGGTGTGGATGGGTAACTAGATTGTTTAGGAGAGCAGAAGAGAGGGACACTTCCATCCTCTTTGGAGACTAGAAAAGCAGCATGAACTGCAGCCTTACAAGGTTCAGGCTCTCTCCAGTTCCTCTTATGTCCCTAACTGGATCCAGTTAGGGAGCTGAACTGCTAGGAGCCACTGCCAAAACATTTAAGATCACAGTCCTGCAGGAGGCAGAAGCAAGTCCTCCAGGGCCCTGCACAAACATTTCATCCCTCAGAGGTAACTCACAAAATTCAAGACTTCACCTCAGGCTAGCCACAGTGAGAGTCGTACAGAACTGCCCTTTCTCGGTGCCACTCACCCCTTGGCCTCAACTCCCAAAGTCTTTTTCAGTAGCAAGCAACATTCAGTGTTTTTTTGAACTGGGCAATGACTAATTAATATCTTGCAGGAGGAAAGTAAGTTACTGGTTGATCTTTACATCATAGTGCTACATACTACAAATAAAGCCCAGACAGCTGTTGTGGGGAAATGAAAACTGATGTTCTTCAGTGCAGTCACTTTTGGATCAGAAACAAGGGAAACTCTTCAGCTCAGTTGTTTCTTTCTAATT
This sequence comes from Eurypyga helias, assembly GCF_000690775.1. Classification (NCBI taxonomy): domain Eukaryota; kingdom Metazoa; phylum Chordata; class Aves; order Eurypygiformes; family Eurypygidae; genus Eurypyga; species Eurypyga helias. Next base: position 53,021 of record NW_010232549.1, on the reverse strand, counting down.
CGAGTTTTATAATGCTCCATGTTCTGGACTTTGCTCTGGACAAAAAAACTTAGTGCAATCCTGTGACGTACCACAGGCTGGAAGCATAATGATTTGTTTCTTAAATGTTATTGCAAAAGTCAACAAATCATTGCTGGAGTAATAAAGGAGAAGGTTGGGAGCAGAGATACATTGTCACAGTAGGTTTTCCGGGACCTAAGAAATGTGCCTGCAGAACAGAAATCACTCGCTGTTCATTGCCTGACCCACTGAAAACCACAACACCCTGCCTGATTTTCTCTTCATATTTGTCTTCACTGGTGTTTTGGCATCTGATGAAAGAAACGGTGTGGAGCACTTGTCAAAAACCTACCTTGATTTCTGGAGGTGAGTTTTTGAGCAGCAACTTTTAATGACCATGGTGTTTTTAGGAGCAAGTATGAAACTCCTGAAATATGTAAGAAGCTTTGTTTAGGTATCACAGGCTGGAAGCATAATGATTTGTTTCTTAAATGTTACTGCACCAGTCAGCAAATCATTGCCGGAGTAATAAAGAAGGTTGGGAGGAGAGATTTGTTGTCACAGCAGTAAATGGAAAACTGGATGAAATTTCCTAACCTTGTGAATTCTGTAAAGTGCAGTTTTAAAAGGAAATTGAGAAAGTGTCTATTAGATCAGTTTTTAAATAATTTTCTAATGTTTATTTTACATGTCTGGACACAAAGGGATGATTTCCATTTTGCCGGTGGTCAGAGTGCAGTAACCCTTGGTGGGGAGCCCCAGGCGAGCGCTGCGTCTGATGTGGAGCCAGGCGACTCCATGGAACAGAGCTTGGCCGACTTAGACAATCTGAGGCTCTAGTCCATCCCTTAGAGCCATTTTATATACCTCATTATTAGTCAAAGATTTAATCCGCTGTGGTCCTAAACTGAGAATAAGCCTTTTCCTTTGAAGCTCTGTGAAGCGAGTAGAGAAAGCAGAGCACTGCAGGGCACTAGGAGTGAGCCTGGGGCTGTCGGGCATCGAGGCTGTCTGTCCACTCAGTTGCTCTGGTTTAAATACAGTCATCTTTGAAGCAAATTTAATCAAACTGAAGCACAAAATAGGACAAATTCCTTCTGATTTAGAGTGGCATATTTGGATTTTAAGTGTTCAATGTATGTTTATAGCCTGGAACTAGCCTTTCCCCAGTTACGAGTATGTTCCCAAGGCTCAATTAAACTAATGAAAGTTTGTTTGTAGATAAAGCCCAGCGGGAAGAACAAATGCTTCGACTGTGCTGTCTGTGAGCAGCTTTGTGTCCTGCTTCTCAGTGTGCCTCTTGCCTGGTCTGCTGCCCTCCGCTCTCCCATCCCAGCCTCCCACCCCATGAGGGTCTAACAGTGGGACAGCACATCCAGCTTAACCTCACTGGAGCAGCTTTCTTTTCTTGTTTTCCCCACTTTTATAGGAACTTTGCCACCTAAGACGTGGACTCCTTTTGGCAAAGCACACTGAAAGCTGCTCACGGGTTAGAGATGGACAAAGCGTGCACAGAGAGTGGGATCGTGTAAACCTCATCTCTTTTAGAAACCAGCAGAAACCGGAAGGTCTGTACAGCCATGACCTTCACAGACTCTACTGATCTAGTGACTCAGCTCAGTCATGGGGAGTGAGGACTTCTGGGCTCCTGTGCTGTGAATGCCATTTCAGCAACCTGCAGAAAACCATTTGAATTTCTCAGCTGAATGTGTGGTAAGGGAGTGTCACCAATATTTTTCTTTCAGAACATGCCTACAGAATGAAGAGGTTAATGTGTGGCCCTGGACATCACTCTTCTCACACGGCTCTTTGCACCTTGATGGTTGCTGCTCATCTTTTCCTCCTGGCAGGTACAGTAATTACCCTCAGGATTAACCCTAGGGATGGTGCTGCCAGTGGGCTCTGGGCATCCCCCAGCCCAGGGCATGTTTGCTGGTTTCCTGGATTGTGCACACACAGTATATCTATATAGAAGCCCACTCTTCTCTTGTTCTGCCTCATTGCAGCAGTTATTCTAGTTCTGGACCTCTCCCTTGTCACTGCAGTGGGTGCTGGGGTCCTTGTCTATGCCTGACCATATGTTGCCTGCAGACCTACAGGTCTGGGCATGATGCTAACCCTCTCCTGGGATCCTGGTTCAGTCTGGGCTGCAGATGAGTCAGTACAAATGAGAAAATATGGCAAGGAGTGAAATGTCAGGTTTTGGTTGCATCACAACTGTTGTCCACGTTTGAAGGTGAAAAGCCTCTTGGTTCTGTCATTATTTACTTGTTTCCTTCTTCGGTGTCTTCCTGCATTTCTGTATGCCTTTTTCTAGTTTTACTTTGGTCGCTGTAAAATAAGAGCGGTGCATTTACTCTCTTTGTAGTGTTCTCAGAAAAGCACAAAGCTACTGGCAGAACTAAATTCCCCAGTAATAATTTTTGCTCCACTGTAAATCCCAGTGAAACAAGACTTAATTCTGTGATGGGTTTTGTATGTCTTACCCTGACTTCTAAAGAACAATGCAGGGCACAGAGATAATACATGCTCCTAAAATGCACCCTGTTGCACTGGGGTCACTTCCAGCACTTTTTTTTCTTTCCCAATAAAGCCTCTATAATAAAAAGACTGAATTAATGTCTAGGTCTTGCCAAATTTACCCACTTTCTCTCAGCTTTGTCCAGAGGTTCCTAATGTGTCTGCTGTAAGACACTGGTGCTCTGGCCACTTGTGGGATGGGTGCCAGTTCTCCCAGTCACACATCCCACAGGCATTCCCATCTTTTGGACAAACCCATGTGAACTGAATTCTTACCCTTTTGGGCCCTGCAGCTGCTGGAAAGTACAGCTGAAGATAACTGCTGCATTTTCTTGTGCTGTAATGGATTACTCACTGCTTGAGCTGTAATTGAGTAGCTACACCCACCTCTCTGCATCCCTCTACCACGGATCTTCTCCCACAGTCCCAGCACTGGCCATGTGATTTCATGTGCAAGGGCTCACTCCCACTAAGGCAGAGGCTGGCATGTTAGTGGAGAGGTGCTAACCTCCTGTCCCACCCTGGAGCCTCCTCCGAATGGATGTTACACTGCTGTTCTGAATCCTAGGTACTCCTACGGAAGGGGAACATAACTACCTGGGGTGCAAACCACTGTCTCAGCTGAGTTGCTGTGGTGGAAAGGATGAGGATGTGGGTGCAGGCTCCATGACACACTGAGGTGTTCAGTGGAGCTGATTTTAGAGCCGCGACAGACATGAAAGATAGCAGAGTGTTGTTAACGTGTAACAGAAACTCTGTCTTTATGCTTCGACTGCGCAAGGTTATGGTAGGACAGCGATGCACCACTTCTGATCACCTACGGAGAGTTAGACTGCGGCTGGATCGTTCTCTACTTGCTTCCAGTGTGAACCCTGTGAAGCAGATGGGGAGAAGTGCCAGCTCTATTTGCAGTCCCTGCAAGGCATACAGGGCAAAAAAGGCATAACCTTTATTAGAAGTGAAAATAGTCACTGGAGATTTATTGGCCAGGTTAGACTTGAGGGATTTATAATACCTGATTTGCATGGCTGGCAACCAGGTTTTGGGAAAAAATAATTGATTTGAAGAAAATACTGTAAAAACAGCCCCTAGATGGAGTTATAAAAGACTTAACATAATGGCAGTTTTTATCTACAAGAAATACACCCTGAATTATTGAAGCACGTGAAAACATGTGAGTGTAATGCCAAGTTAAAGATGTGGATCACTTGCATGGGAGTGGCCTGGGTTATAATTGGAGTCGGATTAAGTTTTACCACTCTGATGTTGCACATGGGACCACCTCAGCCCCTACAGAAACACTTGCTGAGTAGGACACCATGGCAAATGCAGGATCTAGAACAGAGATACGCATCTGGGCATTACACTAGGCTGCCTCCTGTCCAGATATACAACAGACACTTCATGTGGGGTGTAAAACCCAGATAAGCAGAGTGAAAGACCCTCCGCAGTTTGTTGGTGCCCCTGCCAGACTGCTAGAGGGACCAAGGTTGGCTGAGCTTTAGCCAGTGCAGCTACTACTCTGTTACTCTGCAGTCAGAACTGGGGCCGCAAGTGGGCAAGTTACTCACTGCTTGTGTAGGTCTGCGGTTAGTATTACTCAGGGACGTTGCCTCTGTCAGCAAAACCTTTTGAGTAGGTTGTAAAGCTATAATGGGATAATTTAAAGTAATGAAGAAAAAGGATGCCCAAACAAATTCTCCGGATCCTGAGAAAAAGACAGTCTTTATGATTTTTATCTTTAGTAGAAAGCTTGACCTAAAAACTGAAGGTCGGGGGTGTGATGTGTCACCTGGGAGCGAAACCTGCAAACAACTTTTCCCCCAGAGTGTGCCGAACTAAGACCTTTGCACTGGACATGCATAGTGATACTGGATCATGTGTACACTAGACCTGAATTCTGTGTTGACTCCTATTTGGCATGTCTTGAGGACTTCAGCTTTTCCTTAGCAGAATTAAACTCATCTTCTCTTTACTAGTAGCGTGGTTGCTCTCAGAATTAACCTTCAGAGGTGGCAGAAACCAGAAATAGATTTTTAAATCATCATTCAGAGAAGTACCTAAATGAGGTCATATTGCAGCTTTTTCCTTGGAAGTGATGCTTTATTTCCCTTCTTTACCCTCTTTCTTAATGCTGTTTGCTTACAGAAACCAGTTATTTGAATGAAAAAAGACTGGATTTACTGGGAAGAAATGATAAGTATGTGTCTCTGATCAACTACAGCATCCCTCAGCTATGTCAGTTCACTGTGTGCATTGATCTAAACCGGACGGCCAATGTCAGCTCCTGGGCAGCGTTTTCCTATGACACTAAGACCACCTCCACTGACATAAATGACATAGAGCTTGGACTCTCTGGAGAAAACAAGAAGTTGAGACTGTATCTTTTTGGTACCAGACGAGACATTGAGATCGATCTGGCCCTTTTTGTGTGGTATAGTGTGTGCTGCTTGTGGGACACCAGCAAACAACTGCTGGAGGTCTACTGCAATGGTAATCTCGTGCATACCGAAACCGTTGGCAGCGCCAAGTGCCTGGAACCCAACGGTAGCCTGGTGCTGGGTCATCTGCACAAAAGAAAGGATGGCTTTATTGTGCGGCTAAGCAACAGCTTCATCGGCAGCCTGTACTACTTCCAAATGTGGGACCGTGTGGTGAGCCGGGAAGAGCTGCTGGACTGCACCATGGGCAACACTGTCAGCTGGAAGGAAGAGTACTGGGACTTCAGCAGCATCCCTCCTGTTACAGACCGTCACCTGCGCTGTGGTGAGTCTCTGCAATATTTTCTCTTGTTGGGGCTTGTGTATTGCTGGGGATTACATACAGAGAGTAGGGAACCCTCAAGACAACAGCAGGGATTGTCTAATAGCCTCCGTGACACAACTGCTGTGATTGAGACAAGGAGTGCGCAGGGCTGTAGCCATGCGTGTGACATCACCTGCTCACTCCACACAGGCTCTTCTTGCAGCAGGTACAGGTTGTGGATGAGGGAAAGCTGGCAGGGACAGGCTCTGCCACCCAAATGCCCTGCAGGTTGCTGGCAGTTGGCATCTTCAGATGACCCTTGTAGTGGTTCATCCTTCTGCTGGGGCACCAACCTGCTACTCAGCTGGCCTGGCACTGAGCGAGGTAGGCTGGACACAGAAATTTTCTTTCAATGGGTTTAACAATATTTAACAAGAGCCATTACATAGACGATTGTAATCACTTCTCCACAAGACTCCTGTCTGTTGTGTGCCCTAGGCTGATGTTGCTTCATTGAAAAGAACTCTCTAGCAGTGTTTTGTGCTATCTCAACATTGGATTCTGATGTCTGTATGTACTACACAGTATTTAAGCTACACAGTATTAAAACAGAGGACTGAGACTAATTGATGGACTAATTTACATAGAGCTAATGACATGCCACAATATTTAGGTGCTTCACAATAACAGTGACTGCATCTTTACTGGTCCTCTGTAAGCTGATGACTTCACAAGGAAAACAGAAGCACAGTCAGAAGTAATTGGTCATTTTTGGTGTCCAGTTTGGGAATACAAGGAGCATCCCACCAGGCAGCACATCTCTCTTAAGTGCAGCACCCACTGACCTCACCACAGTTCCCACTGCACTTTCCCATCTCCTGCTCCATGTTTCATTGAACCAGGGCCCAGAGCAATGAGAAGAGCATCAGATCACTGACTGATGTGGAAACCTGTGCTCAGAGGGATTTCCCCCACCTCCCTCATTGCACGCCCCCTCACTCTGCAACAAAGAACATAGCCTCTAATAACAATTGTTGTAAATAACAACCTTCCCACCTGTCTCTTGGCTACCTCCCCCATTGCCCTTATCCAGGCTGTCCTCTTTCTGCACTGCCTGTTGCTGGAGCTATTTTCCCACTCATGTTCCTTAATTGGGGGAGTGACATGATTGGGTGAGGATGGAGAAGGAAGGCTCAGTTTTCCTTTTCCAATTAACACCTTTGCCCTTGGGCCCATTTGCTGTGTGGGAAAGGTGTGTGCTTGGCTTGGCAAGGAGTTTAAGAAGTTTAGTCATGTTTGCTGATGACAAGTTTAGCATCTAAAATCAAAGCCTCCGCTCACTGTTCCTGGACTTTGATTTTCAAAAACAATAACCTGGATGAATTTCAGCAGCTTTTTTTGAGACAAAGCACCTTAGAGAGAGGCTTTCAATGGTCAAAACATTTTTTCCCTCTAAAGCAGTCCCCAAGAACCAGGTGATTTCCCCTAGTAAGGATTCTCCAGGGCAGCCTCAATTGGTCACTCGGTCTGGAAAACGTTGGCCCAAATATTCAAGGGTTATCATCATCGTGGCTCACAAGTGATGAACTACATCAACGGGCACCAAGGTCAGCCGCTGTGCCATAAACCACTGGATCCACACCAGGAAAAGGGTTATTGGAGTCTGAAATTTTCCCAAGAGCAATAACTAAGATGACTATCATGAAGTCCTAGCTATAGTAATGTTCATAAACTTTAATTGTGTTTGAGAATCTGTCTTGTATCAGATCTTGGCAAGACCTTTGCTTCCACTATAAATCTTCTTGCTGTAATTAACTGAAATTCATGAGCTAGCTATTGCACAGAGACATGCTAACGATACACTAGATAGGGATAACAGGGGGCGGTATAAATACATACCGAGATGTATGTCCTGTCTGTCAGACATGGAAAGCTGCACTTGGCTGTAGTTCCTCTGGATTGTACATATGGGGTCATACCTATTGTGTCTGTGTGAGAACGTCTGAAGCACGCGTATAAGAAATAGCTGCGCCAAAGTGTTGCTACATAATGAAATGTCACGGGGAAGTGCCATTTCTATGCTAAGGTCATGACTCAAATTTTTACTTATGCTCCATAACAATTACTAGCTGCAAGGTTTGTTTCTCGTGTTTATATGCGTTGTTTATAGACCTGTGCATTGCTTCAGCTTGAAGGGCTTGGTTCACCTTGACAGTAGACAGTTTATACAATTGTGCTGGGAAGTTGGGCAACCTGCTTTGTTCTGGAAACCCTGCAGTACTTTTGGAAAGCCAGGGCTCATTTAGGCAAAGCGAGCGAAACTCCTCGTATGAATGTAGCAGGAAACAGCCCTTAGAAAGTGTGTGGACTATTGATAATGGTAGAATTATCACAGCCATTGCACTGGTTTTGCATGATAGCAGGAGCAGAGTTATTGTTCTGCCTTTGCTTTTTTTTCCCAAAGTTCTTGAAGATGATCTTTTAATTCTCCAGCTCAGCTGGGCCTTTGCTAAAAGTGTAGAAGTAAAAGTGTGTGTATCTCATTCTCTCACTGACTCAGTCTTCATCTCTTCCTCCCCCTACCTCACCCACACATTGATTTCTGATTTTCTTCTTAATTTTAAATAATCTGGGAGAGGGATGAATATACAATATCTGAAAATGACTGCTAATAATACAGAAATACATTTTTTACAGTTCTCTTACTGGTTGGTCTAATTTTTGCTGCTCTTCTTTTGGAAAGCATGCATATTTACAGGATGCCAAACAAGATATTCATTAAATTATCAAATCAAATTCCACCACTATGACTTTAAAAACATCAGTGGTACAGTGTTTTTCTAGCTTCAGATCTCATCTGTCATCACTCCTTAGCCCTCGTTTCGTGAATGGAATTACATGCATGTTAATTAAAGCTAATGCAGCTACAGGATGCTGGTGGCTAGTCCCACACCTGCCTGCTGGTAATGATCCCTGACATGTGAGAATAAACAGATTCTTTTTTCCTTCAGGTGATAATGAGTAAGAGAAATAAATAAATTAGAATCTGTGAAGTTGTAATTATGCTTCATTTGTCAGGAAATGAGAATGGCATTGAGAGTTACATTCCTGATGAGAATGGGTTTGGGTTTTGTTTGGCCATTTCTCTATTTTTTTTTTTTCCCCTAGCAGATTTTTCTGATTCATCCTGGCTGACACTGGGTGATATCATACATAACCCCACAGATAATGGTTTTTGAAACATTACACTGATAGCAACAGGAACAGAGTGGAGCCTGTAATCACCCAGATACATGCAGATTCTCCCTGTCTGGAGAGGATCTTAAAAAAAGCTTATAACAAGATACTAATTTTCTGTCAGCTTGAAACCAGGATCTCATTAGCTGTAGCATCAGACTGGGGCTCAGAGAACCCATCTCTGCAGCTTCATGCCACAGAAAGGTGCTCAGGTTTCCACTACACCTTTAAACTGTGGGATTAAAGCTACTCGGGATGCTGGAATATCTGCCTCTCCGCAGCACTGAGGGTCAGGTACTCCAGGTTTTGCTCTTTGCATTCTCATGGTAGTATGAGTTGTGAGGATGGGGAGGGTTTGGTGTGCATGAGTGCTGGAGGAGGAAGCACACCCCTTAGTTTCAGGTCCTTGTCTTTTTTTTGGGAGAGTTGTTTTCTTTTGTTTCTGGGGTTTTGCTTTTAATACAGTAGATACTTCTGTTTTCTTGGTTTCTGCATATTCGCATGTACATCAAACAGTGTTAGTGGCTACTGGCAGGAGGGCTGTATATTGAATATCTAGGTCTGTCTTGCAGCTTGATGATCTAAGCCTGCGGATCTTTTCCAAATAAAGAATCTGCCAACAGCCATTATATCAGGTCATGTTCCTGACCTACTGCAGGCAATGGGTTTGAAATGGCATGGCGGCAGCTTGCTCCTCAACTTTCTAGTGTTTCAGTGGAAAAGCAAAGCAGAGCAGATTAGTCCTCTTGTTTCCAACAGTTTAATACTATCTCAGAAGTAAAAGCCCTGAGTAAAGAGGAGAGATGTCCAGATGAAAATCATAGATTCGTCAAGCATTGTGGGAAAAGCAGGCTTGCTATTTTTACAGCTTTCTGCACACCCTAGGAGCAGCAGGGACTGTTGAGCACTGCTCTGCAAAAGCAGCTTGCTGGACAGCTTGACCTTTTGAACAGCCCATGCATCCTTCCTGCTCCTCATCCCACCTGCCTCCTGGGGCGGAGGAGCCTCCTGGCCCAGCCCTCCAGCAGCTCTGAGCTGCCTCTGCTGCTGGTACTCCTGGTGCTAAACTGTGCTGCTTCCTGGACCTTGAGATGACACCAAAACACAGACTGGCACCTCCCAGGATCGTTCAGAGGCTGAAGGTCTGAGCTAAAGACTGGAGGGTCCGAGTTTAGCCTGCAAGAGCCAACCCTGGGGCGGCAACTCAGAACTGACTTGCAATAGCTTTATTGTCCTCTTTCTTGCTTGTGAAGTTAGAACTCTGAAATTGCTCCAGTTTAACTTTGTGCTGAGTGAGCAGCCTGTGGCTTGATGCGAAGGGTAAAATCGCTTGTTTGTCTAGGAAGCAGAAGCTTGTGCACTGTAGCATGCCTGTTCAGAACAGGCTTTTGACTTCAGCTGTCCTTTCAACTTCACAACATAATCTGAAGCTATTTAGGCTAAAGATAAGAGGCTTCTAGTTTTTAACAGCCCCTGTTCCTGTTATTGCCCATGGATGTGTTGCCATTGTTTAGAATGAGTCAGGGATGGAGTGTTACATTTTAAGCAGGGATGATTCTCCTTACCTTGAAGTACAGTAGAGAAAACAATGTTTTGTGAAGCATGGCCTTATCCTGCTTATTTCCGACCACACTCCTTATTCATAGACATTTGGCTTTGTATTCATATGTTAAGTTTATTTCTCTTAGTCAGAGCTAGAATGTCAAGTCTCTGACAGTCATGTGAGTGAAGAAAAACACACAAATTGCCAGCATAGCAAGGAAACTGTACCTCTAGAGCAAAATGTTGTGATCCTGCTTTTCCTCCATCACCAAGGTCTGCAATGTTACACGGTGATTCGGTTCACTGCAATTTGCTGTAGTACATGTGACAAGCATCACCCTATTTGTCCCTGTCTGCCTGGTGATGTGGCAGATTGCATGTGAAATGCAAAAATTGTATATCTGCTTTGACAAGGTGAATCACTTCAAGGAAAATCAGCTGTGAACGAATTCTCAGAATTCTTCACTTTGAAAACACCAGGCAGGATGGGCAGCATTTATAATGGGAATCGTTATGCCAGGTTATCATTAAAGCAGAGCCCATGGATATCGATGTTCATCTCGCATTCCTTACTGCGCGTTAATCCGCTAGCATACGGTGTTTGACAAATGCCTTTTCCCGAAGGTTGGCACAGGTTACACGGGCAATAAAACAGAGAGATAACTGCTCTTCAACCCAAGCAATAAAAAAAGATAATGTCGCATGAACTCTGGTCTGCCTTGTGATCTAAACTCTGCAAATCCTGTGTTCTCCCTTGTTATGCTGCAGTTACCTCTGGAGAAATAAAAAACACACTGCGCACAGGTGTATTTTCCCCCTTTGCCTTCACCCTGCAGCGGTCTGTGGAACAACAGCTCTTTGTTACGACAACCTTGGCTGAAGGACTCACGGCGCTCTCTCACCTGGACTATGCTCTTCCTTACACTTTTGCTGCTGTGGATTCTTAGGCCTTTTAATGTTCCTCTCAGCAGGCTCGAGTGAAGGATCATCAACAAGGGCTCCTACGCTGCCCCCGTCACCTCCGACCAGTAGTACCAATGGTACCGTTCCAAGTAAGTGCTAAACGAGGCCGTTTTAAATGCTGACGTGATCATCACCGACACTGACTGACACCACACGCGTGGCAGTTTAAGACTCAGACACATGCTGAAGCTGTTGCTGCTTAGCAAGGTGTTGTGTGTAAGCAGATCCTCCTATCTCTTCTTTACAAGCAATAAAAGCCAAGTTAGCGCACCGTCAAGTATGAACCACACCTTGTTTGTTAAGCTGTGATAACCTCACCCAGTGTTTGGGCCTTTAGGCTCTTTAATAAAATCTCTAGCAATTCAGCAATAATCTAGATTTGGATCCTTGGAGTCTGGGATTTCCCAAAGAGCCTCAGTGATGGTGGGAGTGGGAAGCACGACCATGGCTGAATGGAGGGGTGCATGGACCTTCTGTGCTAACCACGGGATGCGTCTCACTTCCGTTCTCTTCTTTCAGTCAGCTTCTTTAACGTTGACATGAACTTTTCTCTTTTCTACAAAACTGAGAGAGCTCCCGATTACTATGATGCAAGGAAGCTTCTTGAAAACTGGGTGAGTAGCATTTTCTCATTCTCATGTATTTCTAGCAAGTATCAGATGATGAGGACAGCTGGTACAGAATGCAAATTTCTGGGACAACACAGAAGCAAGTATCCATGTAACAATATTGTGGCGTTTCAGAATCATGTTATCCAATGCATTTTTAACAGGATAAAATTAAATTCAGAAGGAAGGGAAAAGTGCTGATGTTTTTCAAAAATGTTTAGCCATTTTCATTGGGATTTAGAACCTTGATGACAATTTTAAATTTACAAGCAGGTCTAGATCAAATATTGATAGATCAAGTTAACAAAAATGTTACTGTTTTCTTTCCAGTTTAGTATCATATTTACTGGAGAAGAATTTGCTGTGACAAATTTTAAAGTCAGGTAAGCCTCTGGCTGTACAGTGGTGTCACCTTCACCCCGTCCTTTGAGCACAATTGCAGCCAGGCTCCACATACCCACTTCACAACTGACCAGTCCCGTGACAAGGGTGTAAACCAAACCCCCAGATCTGTACAACGGCGACCACGTGAACACCCGCAGTTTGTTTACTGGGCTCGTTCACCTGAAAATACATATCCTGCCTAATGCAAGACAAGTAGCTGCTGCCAAACTGAGACCTCATCTTTGGCTGTATAAATTGGTTCATGATGAAGATGAAACCTTTTCTGCCTCTGCAGCGTGTGAGCAATGCATCATGTGAGCTAATGTGTCTAGAATGCCATCCTGGCAATTCAAAAAGTACAGAAATTGGTACTTGCAGGAGACAGAAAGTAGGGCAGAGTGCTGGTACCTGCAGGGTTGATTAAAAAAAACTGCTGAAGCAGTTTAGGGGTCACATCCATACGCAGAGGGAAGGTCACAGACTCCTGAGGGCTGTCTACTTTGTGCAAGTAGGTACACACTGGCTCTTGTGTACCTACTGTCTAATGAAAGGATATTACAGTTCCAAAAGCCTCCTCAGAAACAATGTTTTTTTGCACAAAACTCCTCCATTTCATAACTTTTAGCCCATTCCAGCTGTATTCATATCCAAGCTACGAGCAGCCAAGAGGGCTGCTTAGCAATTCAGATGAGTATCCCTTGTGCAGACTTGGAGTCTTATAATTTTATGCATATTTTGACTTCCTACTATCTTCTTTGACTTCCATGGTTCCTGCTTGCTGTACAAGTGTCAATACAGGAATGCACTGCACTGCTTACATGGGGTGAATCCAAGTCAGAAAACTAAGAGAAGGGTGGGTCCCATTCTGCAAGAAGCGTTTTTTGTCAGGGTGCGTATCTGTTACAGCACTTGGTCCTGGCGATTTATGTAGATATATCTACATTGAATTCAAGATGACTTCTCTGCTGCAAGGTTGGGCTCACTGTGGTAGCAAAATATTTTGTTTAGGTGATAGCAGAATGGGTCATACTTATGAGCTTAGTATGAAATAATTCTTCTATTCTCTTTTTCTTGCAGGGGTAATTATCCACAAAGCCATGTCTATAAGAGGGCTTATGTACGTAATTTTTTATTTTCTCATTTAAAAACATTTTTTCTTATCTCTGCGTAGAGTATATAGTAGTTGCATGGTCTAAATGCTGATACTATTGTATTTTGCTGAAATTATTAAATATTGACCTTCAGTCTGGTAGATGTACCCCATCTAAACTGTTGGGCCAGAGAGCCACTGCATGTCAATAGATATTGGTGTGTTCTGTGCAGACAAAGGAATGCTGGATGTGCCCAGCTCCACCTGCAAGCAGTCTGCTTTGCAATAGCCTTCTGGTGAGCACACTCATGGAACAGCGTTAGATACAGGTCTGCTCTGCTGTCTGCATGAGGCAGCATCGATGCCCTGTGAGGTTCTGGTTTATCCCGACATACCTCTAGAAGTACTGTGAAACAAAGGCTACTCTGGAGAGTCAGGTCCCAATAACATTTATTGCAATAGGCTCTATTTTAATGAACACAGTGAGATTCTGCTGCTTGCTTTCCTTAAAGTCCAACTTGTGCCAGCTGATTCTAACCAGCTTCTAACTCTTTGTGTCCTCCTATGTGCCCTGAAGATGAAGGTAAAGCAGATGTCACAAAGGTAAGACCCATGGTCATGAACTGGGGTTCCACAGATCCACAATTTCATTTTTAGGGTGAGGAGGAATTATACCCCTCCTCAGCTGTTTCAGTTTCAGAGTAACTGTGGAATCTTTAGTTGTCTAACACAGAAAAGCACATGTGGAGTCAGAACAACAGTAGTGCTTGACTTGGGGAAGTGTATTTGAGCATCCAAGGTCTCCCGTTCATACCCCATGTCTTGGGAGGCTCAGAGCACTTCCATGACAAGCTGGGAGGTTTGTGCTGCACTACAAGAGCTGGCTGTGAGCAGTATCCTTCACTGGGACCAGAACATGAGTGGACTGTGACCAAGAAGCCTGCCAGGATGAATCCTGCACCACTTGTACAGGAAATCCTAATTGCCTTCTGACAGGCCAGAAGAGGAGAGGAAGCTGGGTTCCCGTCACCTTCAAGGGGTTGCACATGGTTTACAAAGGCCATGCTGAGTGGGGAGCAACTGTGTAGAGACAAGTGTGAGTTGGAAACACTGGAAACATCCCAGTCCTAAGCAAATTTTACTCATTAGCCCTCAGTTATATTAGAGGTCCAACTGAGAGCTGGCTTCTTGCTTCTTTCTGCTACGTCTGAAACCACTCAAAGGTTAAGATACAGTCCTTCCAAACCTCCTCAAGTCAGCAAACATCGTTATGTAGAACAATAGCTGTTCTGAGGAGAAAAAAGCTGGAATCCAGTGGAGCCACTGAAAGCACTTAAATTAAACCTCAGTTTTCCAGGGAGCTTTGGAATCTGCTGCCTCTGTTTGGACACAGAGGTAATCGAGTACCTTATTGTTATGACTAGCTCACTCCAAACTTTAAAACGTGGTTGAAAAATGCTTGCTTGTGACAGAGATGTTTCTCTGCCAAGATAATGTGATTAGGATTCCTTTTGAAGTATTTACCATGAAACTATAGATTCTTGTACCTGTACTCCCAGTAATTTGTACTTTAGAAAGCATTTCCAGCGATAAGGTACTAGTGTCCTTAAGAAGTGACGTTTGGTGACATTTGCCATAGATTCCACTAACGGTGAACAAAATACATACATTAATTATCCAATTCAATACAGTTTTCTGGGTTACTCCTTAATTTTGTAGCCACTTATAACTGTGAAATGTTACTAATATGGTAGCCTTTTTGTGCATTATATTTGTAGCTACATCTGTAAGGCCATTATAAAGGCCACATCACTTGACACACAAGAAGTGCTGATTCTCAAGATCAAACAGTTGTTAAATAACACTTATGAAGAGGGAGCATTATCCTTATATGTGAAACCTGAAGATGTGGCTGTCAAACCAATAGGTAATACTTAATTTTCGTTCTATGCTTTGTAACTCTGGCTGCAAGTGTTTTATCTAATTGAAATGCTGTGGACAGGTTAGGGCTGGAAAATACCCCTAAGAGTAGCTAGACTAACCTCATCCAATGCACAAGCTGTAGAATGTCATGTAATGACAGCAAGATCAAAAACTTCAGTTCCGGACAAACGGAGGTAAGGTAAAACTTGAATTCTGGTGCGGGGGCAGGTCTGAGCACCTTGGGAATGAAGAGAAAGTCAGGCTGATGCAGCTCCAAATCCAGGAGTTCCTGCTCACAGCCGGTGCCCCAGAGCCTGCCTATCGAGGGAGACCTGAGACAAACACCAAACCCACTGCAGACATTGTCCTGATGGCACTGTGTGTTGGATCAAGCCTCAGCTAGCAAATAAAACTACAGTCCTGGAGGAAAGACACTGATGGGATAGTGGGGACACTGTGGAAGCACCTTCAGGTAGATTAGACAATCCTGCAGGATGTCCCATCATTAGATACGGTTTGTGATGCTGGGAAACTAACACTTTACCTGAGAACTGACCTTGTCAAACAAAAGAGAAAAAGGTTGTAGAGGAACAGGCAAAATATTTAAGCAAAATGTTTTCTTTCAGCCAATAAACTTTGTAATATGCTCCTATCCAGTCTGCAAATTACTGCACAGTCCTATCAGGAAAGGAGGTGCAGAGACCAGCTGGGTCTCTGGGTCTCACGGGGGGGGTTTCTTTTTGACTATTAAATCGTTTTAAAGAGCTTTTATGTATTTCTTCCTCAGCACTAATGGATTGTCCAGAAAGCTTTACATACACAACCTACAAGGGGAATTATTCCTGGCCGCTAACAAGTCCAGCTTCCAAAGCAGAGGTCAGCTGCCAGAAAAACCCTCTGCAGTCTGCTCAAAGGAGTTGGTGAGTGACCAGATCATCTCATTTTGGTTCTTGCATGAGAAACAGGAGGGAGTGCCAGGCTTTGCGTGATGGGGAACCGGATGGCAGTCTATCATGGCACACAGCAGTGCCATGCCAAGGAAGACGTGTAGTGTACAGGGCCAGTGCAGCATAGGCTGCAGCAAAAGGGAGTGCGGCATCCTTGCCATCACCTGCAGCCCCTGCAAGCCAGCACAGGAGGAAGCTGACTTTCTGCTTGAGCAGCGAGGGGAAACAGATGCAGCATAGCATTTTATGCCATCCATTCACAGCTCTCTGCCCTCCAGTCCCCCTAGATGGATTTGGAGTTGCTCTAGCATTAGGGCTCTGCTCCCACTCTGCTAAATGAGTGCTAAGTCAGATCTGACTTGCAAGTCAGTGTTCAAAATTAGGCTAAGTAATTAATTTCTTAGCTACTTAAAAAGGAAATACGATGATCATCAATTCTTAAAATATTTTTTTCTTGTAATATTGTACTCTTTCTTCATTTTTCAGTGCAATTAATATTGAACTTGAGCAAGCATTCTGGAAGAAACCAAATATGACTGAATGTAAATTATTGGAAGAACTTCCAGATAATATTTTAGACCTCCATGATATCACAATAACAGAAGGTAAGGCACCGAGACTTCAGTGACACAGTGAATCAAAGTAAAAATAGTTATACTCGGATAATGCTTGTGTTGGCCATCTGAAGAACTGAAGTGATAAGGTTCTTTTATGTGCATCCTACTCATCTGGTCATCTTAACGTGTTTCTAATGCAGGTGAATTTTGCAGGTGCTTCAAAATTCTCTAGCTATCACCTTGAAGACTTGTCTCAAATCCTACACTTTAATTTAAAACTAAGTAAATAACCAGTGAATGATGTGACAGGTTTGGGCTGTCTATAGTCTCTCTACTGCCATATCCAAATAGTTCATAGCTCATGATCTGTAGATCTCATACAAAGTAGCACAAATCAGGATATGGAATTGAAAAGTTTGTGCTGTAATTAATGTAAGCTATAAGTTTACATATGATTATGTATTTATTTAAGCTATATAAACCAGTGCAAATTGTTTGAATGGTGAACAGAAACAATACGATAACTTATCCACCTACTCACCAGCGGCATCAAATAATAGCTCATTGGAAGATATCTGCATTTGCATACAGTCTGTCTGATTCTCAGGGTGTAAAACTCTGCTTCTGTGAACAATTACAGAAGGATGATGAGATGATGAATGGTAAATACAAGTTTTCAAACTATACCCTTCAGAACTGGCTCTTGCTGCTATACCAGTTAAGCAGCATTTGGGGAGAAGGGCGGATCTGGTGTAATTTTGAAATTGCAAACGCTTGTAAATGTGATCAAAGTTAAAACTAAATGCTATTTACAGGTAATATTTATAATCCCAAAGCAGGCGACAATATTCCTATGAAAAGTACATTGTTTTCTTCCTTTAAAATACCTAAGAGATCCAGATTTTGCTTTGAAGTTTTTGCCAGTTCCACTGACATGTTGAGGCCTCATTGACTTTTCTTGGGTGATAATGTTGTAATAGATGGAAAGAGCGGAGAAGCAGACTAATTCCTTGCTTTAACGTAGAGACATGTAGCTATATACCTAGACATGTAGCCATGCCACTGAAATCATCTGTACTTCTTTTTTTTCAGAGAATGCACAAGATGTTGTACAGCATATTTTCTACCTCTTGCCAGATGCAACACTGCATACGGAAGAATTGGAAATCATTGCAAGTAAAATGAAAGAGCGGAGAAGCAGACTAATTCCTTGCTTTAACGTAGAGACATGTAGCTATATACCTAGACATGTAGCCATGCCACTGAAATCATCTGTACTTCTTTTTTTTCAGAGAATGCACAAGATGTTGTACAGCATATTTTCTACCTCTTGCCAGATGCAACACTGCATACGGAAGAATTGGAAATCATTGCAAGTAAAATTTCTGATATTGTAAAGATTGCAGATATGAGTGTGACACTTGCAGAGACAATATTGTCTATACTAAACTATATTTTACTTCAAGACATTGATGATCAGAATATTAGAAAAATTACCAATAGGTAAGTAAGATAACTTGCTCAGAAGTGATTTCCTAAGCTAAAATGGCACCATTGAGTAATTCATTCAGTCTATTAAAACATCACAAGAGTTAGCAATTTCTATACTTGGATCTTAAACATGTTCGTGGTTCTTGGCAGTAGAAATTAGTTATTGTGTTGTCAAAGGGGATTTTACCAGAACCAGTTCTGTGGAAGTCACCCTCACAGAGCTGTTCTTCATAGCAATCTGATCAGGGAGGCTGCTTTGCTGCCATCTCATCTCATATCTCATCTCATCTCATCTCATCTCATCTCATCTCATCTCATCTCATCTCATCTCATCTCATCGGTGGTCTTTACAGCTCAGCAGGTCTGTTGGCAGGTCAGCCTGGAGACACATATCTGTTCCACCAGCACACCATACTGGAGTGCTGTACCTGCGTTGATAAAGATTTTTCAGACATGGCTATTCAATGTTAGATCTCAAAATCTACATTTAGGATCCTATGTCCATTATGTGATTTGCCCACGTGCTAAAATCGAGGTTGCTCGATAACCTTAAAAACACCTCTCTCCTTTGAGAACTGAAAGGTAACTCAACTACCAGTTTTTGAAATGTTCTGTTGCTGAGCAGTGCACGGGTCAGAAAACTACTGCCAACCTTTACAAGGGCAAATGCAAGTACACAGAGTTTACTCATGTCTGATTTGGGCAAGACAGCTTACCCACTCCTCACGGCATGGGCTGAACCTCCACATAGGAAAGATTATTCTACTTTGCACTGGCAAATCCAAAGCTAACCAACAGTGTAAGAGATGCGGTGTTCATCTTACTAAAAAGTTTTAGTATGTCTCATTTTAAAGACTGTACCTACATCTGCAATTTTCTCTCACTTAGTATTTATTAATTAATACTAATAAAACAATATTTTATTAAGAAATATTAAAAGAAGAAATATCAAAAGCAAGAAAAATGAACTTTCCACTGACGTTCTAGGTGGGCATAGACTACGCAACAGCCCAGTTGTTTGTACTGTACAACTGTGCATTGCCTTTTCAAACTGAGGAGTCCGCAAGGAGGAGCAGCCAAAAATAGCTTAGAAGATCTGCTGGAGAGCAAGCATTGAGTAGCATCATGATCCTTTTGGCTGTATGCTCTCTCTTCAAAGCCTACTGCACTGCGGTGTGTGGAGTGGGGGCTGTGAGAGCTGCCAACACTCAACACCTCTGCCTTCTCAAATAGGCTGTGGGGGTTTTTTAAGGGAAGTATCCATTACTTTGAATTCTTCTCCTGTGAAATGTAAAGGTTTAGGGACAAGGATGATATTCTAATAGGCCCTGGATTCCTGATCCTTAATGGAAATGAAGTTGGTATGTACAAGTAGTAATAAAAATGTCTTTACAGTTTTTGTGGACAGAAGAATTTTAGGTATTTTAATTTTTCCATAAATCAGACCTCAGAAGGGCAGAACCACTGTGATGACACCTGACGGGTGCTAGCATACCCTCACAAATTCTGTTATGCTCCTTCTTTCAGGCCTTAGTAGAAATTTTGGACCCCAGATATTTTGAGAAGTTGCACTCCACATTTTGCAGCTGTAGGGCAGCTGGGGCTGAAAGGGTCCCACGGGGATCAATGTGTGTCTGGGACCAACAGTGATGAGGATAACACCAGACCAAAGGAGGACAAGGAGGGTTTTTCCTTTAGTCTGTCGGGGCCAGCTGTCACACACATTTTCAATAGAGCATTATCCCATCTTGCATACTGCAGAACAGCCTTAAGGCTGGCCAAACCAGACGTGGAGCTGTCTCTGACTCTTTCAATGCCCATGAGCAGTAAACAACCCTAATCTACTGCTTCATTTGGATTGCAGCCTCTTCTCTCTACTTAGAAAAAAGAACCCTACTGAGAGCAGAGCCCAGAAAAATCTGTGAAATCTCCATCCTCAGAGATATTCAGAGCTTTATTGGGCAATACCCCGACCAACTGACCTTCATTTAAAGTATGCGCTGCCTGGGGCAGGGGGGAGTTGGAGGACAGACCTGCAGAGATCCCTTGCAGAGGTCCCTGGCTCTGAAATTCTACCTGAGGGTACAATTAAATGATTGCAAATAATCAAATTAGTGGGTTTGACACATCACTGCCTTGCGGATGAAATGCAGTATTTGAGTGGGTATGAATT
Organism: Eurypyga helias; assembly: GCF_000690775.1. Taxonomy (NCBI): domain Eukaryota; kingdom Metazoa; phylum Chordata; class Aves; order Eurypygiformes; family Eurypygidae; genus Eurypyga; species Eurypyga helias. Next base: position 32,841 of record NW_010232549.1, on the reverse strand, counting down.
TTGACTCAAGTCTCCCTAGAACCACCTTGTGTTCTTCCCTCAGGAGGGTATCTTCCACCTGCCAGACTTTCAGCCTACTGAAACCTGCTCACTCAGCTGCTTGCCATCACCTGACCCTGTGCCAGACAGTGTCCTCTACCCCAAAATGGACCCATTCTGCTCTAGTGATTGCTCGTTGTGATCATAAATCAGAGCAGAGGTTTTTAGCTGACTGTCTCCTGGATGCATGTTATGAAGCCAGGAGAATATTTCAAGCAATGTATCTTTTTTGTTCTTTTTTTTTCTTGCTGTTGCTCCTAATAAAGTATCCTGAAGACAACTGAGGAGATAGGCTATAAGGTGGATTACACAGAAAGGAATACGTCAGTCGTAACCACTTCCTTGGCTTTGTTGGTGATGCGTCCAGATCCCAGCGTGTACGGAGGACTGGCCTTCGGCGTTACCTCCTACAACAGAGGCATGGATCTCGAGGTGAGAGCAAAGCGTCACATCAGGGACCACTGACTAAACCAGACAATCCCCGGGCTACTTTGTACTGTTGTCTATTGTCTGAAACAGACTGTTGTCTATTTGACCTGAGGAAGGCAGCTCTGAGCATGTCATCTCTCTCTCCTGCAGATCAATGTTCAAGAAAGCCCTTTCAAAAAGGCTTTAGCCTCGGTGTTTTTGCCAAAATCACTGAAGAATTTCCTAGGGATCGAGCACTCTGACCCAGACAAGCATTCAAAGATCCAGTTTAAGTTTTTTGGCACTACTTCACTCTTTGTGGTAACTACGGCTCCTAACAAATGCTAACATGGCACTCATCATTTCAGCTGTTCTAGTGCATACGAAAGAAAAGTACCGATATCATCATCTCTTCTGGGCACATTTAGCAGCAGACTGATTGAGCACTAAGAAATGTGCAGGGAAAATGTACCCAGGCAGCAAAACCTTCTCTGTAGCAATGATGGTCTGAGAGGTGTCTGTGGACCCTAGACTTTTTGTTCCTTTTCTGTAGCTGATGCTATTCTAATACTTCTGTAGGAAAAGAAGGTACCTTAATCTTCTGTTCTTAGTAAGCTCTTGCTTAAGGAACATGCATCATACGTGTCAAATATCATTAAAATAATTATGTCTCCATTAAAATAATAGCAGCATTGATATGCAGCATTTAGGACTATTCTAGTACTTGCTATGTTTTCTTAACTCAGGGCGGTGGGTGAGTGTAAGAATTTAAAAGAGAGACATTCCTTTTAGCATGATGGAGCGTGCAGTGTGCTGAGAAATGTTTTTCACACAGAAGAAGCATTCACAATTGTGTCTACTGTCTAATGAGCTTAATGATGTACAACTGGATGTTTTGATATACTGAAACAATTATACAGCTTTCTCAATCCAGCTGATGCATCTCAAACTCTGTTCTGCTTCAGCTGCTGTGGAGACTGTCCCTGAATTTGCAACTAACTACATTCTGTAATGAAGTAGCAAGCAGCTAAATCACATCAGGCATCCCACGGTGTAGAGCTGATTGCCATTTCCAAGAAATACAATTTGAAAAAATGGAAGCGGGGAAGAGCTTGGATGTTGGTTTTTTTTTTTGCATGCATGTGTTTTTCCATTGCAGGATGACAGTTTTACAAAGGAGAGGTTGAATACTTACGTTGTGAGTGCCAGCATTGAAAATGCATCAATTCAGAACCTTAATGAGCCTGTGACTATTACTCTTCAGCACATAGACCAAAATACGGTAGGATGTGTTTATTTCATCAGAGACTTGTTGAAGTAGAGCCTATTTCACTTACCCTCACGATAAACTGGCAACAGGACAAATAAACTCAGAACGTTTTGCTGCCTGACCTCTCCATTATGTATCAACCAAAATATTGACAGACCACACAGATCTTGGTGTTTAGTTCCTGCAGGTTAGTAAAGCTTCTGTCTCCGCTCTAAATCCATGCTTAGCAGCAAGGGACGTTTTCACTGTTTCCTTGTTTCGATCTGGACAATTTTTTTGAAGGAATAGTTTATTTGCTAAAAAATGGCAGGTTTTGGACTTGACTGAAATGATTTTTAGTAGTAGCTCCAAATTCAGTGAATTGTTTTAGTCACCAAAAGAGGTAAATTAAAAAAAAAATCAAAAGATTGCATAGATGTTTTCAAAACTAACTTGCTTTGTTTTGTTTCAAAATGGTGTTTCAAAACTAAAATGTATCATTTTTTTAAATGGGCATGGGTCAAAGTCGTTGGCTGAGTTCCACCTTAGCATTTCTGTGTTGCCTATGTTTATGGTCCAGCCTCCACACCAATAGATTGCAAACCCAGGGCAGAACAACATTATCCAATAAAACAAATTTGATCAAGGTTGATGTTAATGAGATCTTGAAAATGCTGCTTTTATGGCAATATGCTCTTTCAATTCAGTTCTAGCAAATAATATATACACAGAAATTTCATCTACATATCCTCTCTCTCCCACCATTTTTATTCCACCAGGCCATCTGGCACCTCTCAGTTTTTTTTTCCCTCGACCTTTTAACAAGATCCTAATTAAATATTTAATGAGATATCATGTTAACCTACATCTTTGGCTCTCTGCCTAATTATATTTGACAGTCTACAAATCACACATCTTAACAGCTGATCTGTTAGGGTGGCTTCCTGTAAACTCTGTCTTTTATTGAACTTTATTAATAATAAAAGAAAATGGATCTGTACCTTGGGAAAGTTTGCTGCAGCATTATGAGTAATAAACTAGAATGTCCCTGAGAGTAAACATGGCATTGAATCCCCACTTAAGTCTGTTCAGCTGTTTGCAATAGGCAGGCAAGCTTTATTTTCTCTTGGGTCTCTTCCCTGCCTAGTTTCAGAGAGAGAGAGGAAACACTGAAATTTTAAAATAAAGGTTTTCTTGTGTGTAGAATTGTCTGGGGTTTTTTTTTATTGTATAAAATCTCAGGCTGTTATTCTAGGTCTTAGTCATAACTTCTGAGATTCCCCAGTAATTCAGTATGACATCTGCGATACCACATGAAGCCCACAAGATTAGACATAGGATTTGGTCTAAACTGGACAACTTGTCAGATTTTCTGCTGTCCTTGAAAAACAAGACAAGGTACAGAAAGGCTGGTAAAACTCAGAAAAATGCAGACTCCCAGGATATCCTTTGGTAAAGGAGAAGGTGAAAATTGGGACCCTGTGCTGGTTTTCAATGCCGTGGATGAGATGGGTGACATCCCAGCTGCTTCCCAATGACCAAGTGCCCAACTGCCCCTGAACTGCTGGCACCTCCGGTGACCTACAGACCTTCTGGGGCATCACCATGCAAACAGTTGCCGTGATCAGTGAGCTTTCTTGTCAAGGAGATGAAATCACATCAAACTGCCTTAGCTAGAAACCCTGATTACAGGCAAGATGCACCATCTGCAAGTGCAGACAGAGTACAGACATACTGAATAAATGTCACAGCCTCCTTTTTCTCTGCTTCCAGGGAAATGCAGCAGTGCACTGCGTCTTCTGGGACCTTCAGAAGAACAGTAAGTGTTATCTACAGAGCTGCCACACTTCCTCTGTCACCAGCCTCACAGAGCCTTTGGCTCCTTGACGTTGCAGCCTGAAACTTTGAGGCTATCCTGTTGAGTGTGTTGACACTGATACCTCAGTCATCAGCGTTACTACTAGGGGATACGTGTCTGCCGCTGTGCAGTGATGCGTCTACGTGAACAAGAAGACTTAGCCGAAGAAAAAGGCAGAAATGCAACAAAACGTCAAATGTCTTCTCACCATTACTTCAGGGAAGTCAGTAGGGACTTTGCTGTGGTCAGGTCTTGAATATGGCTCAGGCAGTCAACAGAAACATAACTGTGTGTTGGGTTAACTCAGCTCACGTGGGAGAGGTTTTCTCTGCAACTATTCATATTAGAATACATATATTTTTTAAGTCAGCAGCTTAGCTTCTGAATGCCATACACACCACATAAATAAGGTCATAAATTTAATCTTACCAAGGAAGATCTGGCTTTTTCAATGCTACACTCAGACTAAACAAATCTTTTTCCCTGTAAATATTTCTTGCCTTCTGTGTTTCTACACCCTGCAGCGTAATGTAGTCCAGCGCACAGTTCCTTACCATCCTGCTTTCTCTGTGTGCAGGCATGTAAATGACTTTAAATATTTCTTCATTCCACCACAGGCTTTCATCCAAGTTTTGAGGTTCTCAGGCAACTATATAAGATGTGTTCCTGTGTGAAGTCTCACTTGTATGCTGCTAAATGACCCTGCAATCTGTACTAACTTGAGCTCATATTCACACATTCTGCATGCTGCAGAGCTATAAATGACTGAGCATGACTAACTCTGCTTAAAAATCCCTTTTTCTCTATTACACAGATGGACTGGGTGGTTGGAATACATCGGGGTGTGAAACAGAATATACAGATATGAATTACACAATCTGTTTTTGTAACCATCTTACCCATTTTGGAGTCCTACTGGTAAGTACTCCGTGAATCATCTCCAAAAAAGTCCCGTGGCACTAAACAAAGTCATCACTAGTTTTGGGAAGAGATGGGCGATTCTTATCCATACAAGCTGTTAGATATCCGCAATTTTGCCAAAATCAGTAATAACAAACAGAAGAGTTATTATAATTTTTGTGGTTTAAAGTCCTTTAAATGTCACTTGCTTTGAGGCAAATTCATTTTACAGATGTAGTTTGTACTTCTTTGCAATGTAACTTAATCAACATTAATGTGTTATTTGCTGCATTGGAAATATTTTGTTAAATTTATTACCTGCCAGTGGCAAGTAATGACATTACAACATTCTGGAAGTTTTATCTACGCTCCATTAGAAAGGGAAGTTTAATATATATGGGAGATGTCATTAGCAGTTGTCACTCATTTATAGGGCAGAAAAGGCAGCCAGTATTTTTAAACCAGAGACAACTGCCTCTCAAAGTTGAATGTCAAACAAGCAGCGTGCAGAGATGAGCCTGCGAATGGGCTGCAACAAATGCAAAGGGTTAGGCAATTTCAGAGCAAACGGAGTAGCTTAAAGTTGTCTGATCCCAGGAGGACACAACCTACTCAATGGGGTTAAGGCCATCCCGTCGCCTTCGGATTCTTGTCCAGCTTCACGTGAAGGTCAGCACTACCCTGCCCTGAGAGAGGCATGAAAGCCCTCACCGGTAGCAAAAATGTGACTTCTACAGGAAGGAATTTAGATTTCTATTCAAGCAAAGAGAATTCCGTTTGATTTTAAGATCACACTTCTGCACTGCTGCTTTGGTAATCAGCATGGTTATTTAAGAGCTCAAAGTCGCTCGTACGCTGGAGTTTTAGGTTACTAGTCTGAGGTTCACTAAATATAAGAGAAACTGTGACAGGGAACAACAAAATCCTCTCAACATCACTGCTGGCAGTAGCTGTGGAGAAGCAGGGCCCAGCCTCCCAGCCGATTTCGTGGAGTGATGCTTTCGGGGCACAGAGGCTCCTCCCACACTCCACACCATTCCGCAGGTTTGTGCAGTTCCCAAGCGTGGCAGCTGCCATTGCAACAAGGTGGAGTTTCTCCCACAAAACGAGCAACCAGTGGAATCATTTTGGCAAGATACTGGAATCCTTGTTGAATTTGTGATTTCTCAAGCACAGCTTCACAACTAAGCACTGAATACTAAAAATGCTGTGTATTTTTACTAGTTTTGATATTCTGCAGGGCTATACAATAAGAAACACATTAAAATATTAATGGAAACCCTCCAAGAGTAGCAGGAAGCAGAACAGAAATCGATTCCTTTATCAATGTGAAAATGTTGAAAGCAATTTATCTGTTATGGCAAACAACTGTGACCCCTTCTCTTGTACCACAGGACTTGTCCCGGACGGAGATAGACACCAGGCATGATCATATATTAACGCTGATCAGCTATGCAGGATGTGGTGCTTCTTCCCTTTTTTTGGGTATAACACTGGTGACATATCTAGCCCTGGAGTAAGTCTTTTTCTTCTATCGCTTTCAATGCTTTAGCAATAATGAATTTGCAGTAACTATCAGGATGTTTGGTAATATTCGATGCTGTGAGGCATAGGAGGCAAGAGTTAGAGCTGACCGTATCCATACTGCTTGATTTTGACTTGTGTCTGTGGTTGAAGCAAGAGGGATTCAGATCCTCATGCTCTGATCCAAGCATTGGTCCGAACTGTGCAGCAACTTCTATGTTCTTACATTTCTGTCATTTCATAAAGTGACCCATGGACATGGGTAAGACAGCATGTCAGGAGTCTGGAGTATTCCCTGGATATAGAGTGTACGTTGCATGCTATCAACAATAAGATAAGGAAACTTATGTTTCTCCTCTCTTACTCTTGGACTTTCTTTCGTTTCATCCTTTCAAATAGGTTTTGTTTTATACTGTATGTGCCAGTAGCTCCTGGCACAGTGGGGCCCTAGACACAGGGAATGGTGGGTGCTTTCATAATCCAGTAATATTGCAATAACAATAATATTTGTGCAGTAGTAAAAAGACAATGTTAATTCTGTTTCTCCTCCACCAAGTGTGAAAAGCCTAGCAGGTCTCCACGTACGTAGAAGCTCTGCTTTTTCAGGCTGGGAGATCTGCTTCACGAACACACTAGTGATGTGATGTAAACCATGAATGTAGACACAACTTATGCCACAAGAAGCCAATTTCTAATATGAGGAATACACACTTGTGTTACTCTGCATTATCGAATGCGCCCAGTGCAACTCATGCAGTGATGAACTTGTGGACTTTCCCCTTCTTAGAAAGCTGCGGAGAGACAACCCTTCAAAAATCCTGCTCAACCTCTGTGCTGCACTGCTGATGCTGAACATGGTCTTCCTCATCAATTCCTGGCTGTCCTCGTTCAACCAGCCAGGACTCTGTATCACCGTGGCCGTGCTCCTTCACTATTTCCTTCTTGCAGCTTTCACGTGGATGTGCCTGGAGTCTGTTCACTTCTACTTGTCTCTTGTCAAAGTTTTCAATGTTTATGTCCCAAAGTACATCCTAAAATGCTGCATTGCTGGCTGGGGTAAGTAAGCAGATTTCTTCAGCACTTTACATCCTCAGAGGTGATTTCGATCTCCTTCTCCAGGCCTCGTGTCCTTAGCTGCTGTTCTATGCATGATTCCCCTGCGGGGACGAGGCGTGGATTTGGCTTTCATTTATAGCTCTCCTGAGGACTTCACTGATTCACCTTTCCTCCAAGCACTTGACATCAGAGACTTGTTTGGGAGAAATTTATCAAAAAGGACCCAAAATGCTGGCTCAGCTGTTAAAAAAGGTGTTATCAGAGGCACTGACCCAGGGCAGAATTTGGTCTGCATTTTTTGGGTCGCCATTAGATGCTGTTTTGAAGGGTTTCTTAGGCTTTTAAATCGTATGCAGTGTACCATCATCTCTGTCCGCAGATTTAAATTGGCCCATAATTGTTCTCAGGGCACCCGTCCACAATGGTGGGGTTGGTGGCAGCCGATCTCCACAGAAGAGCCAGAACTGAAAGTGATGCGGGAAATGGGAAATGAGTGGAAGTGAAGGCCGATAAAACGCTGTCTGGAAAATGTCTGTGTCTGTCAGATCTTAACACAAAATGCTGTGGTCTGCTTAGCTTTTGACACTGCTTTTTGTAATAATCAGCTGGTTTTATTTTACCAGATTGGATCCCTTCTGGAGATGTTTGAACACTCGCAAACATTTTGCAAACACAGATATTTTTATGCCTACTCATTTATAATTTACATAAATAAGCATATTAAACCTGCTATGCCACACATTTAATTACACTCCATTTTGGAAGGAGCTTTAGGGGTAGTTTGATCCCAAGATGTACGTCTGCTGTAATTACTCATCAGAGGTTATCTGACATCTTCCCATAATCTCCATTTTATCTTTTTTTATCTAAACATCTCTTTCTCTTGCCTTCCATTTAGGAATACCAGCTATTGTAATTACTATTGTGCTCATTATAAATAAAGACTTCTATGGCAATGCATCACATTCTGAGAGCAATCCATTCAGTAATTTGTAAGTATAATAATTTAAGCTTTTTGATGGTCACCAGAGTATCTTAAAGATAGAAGAAATAACCAGAAAGCAACAATTTCTCTCTTTTGTCTTTACTTTCTCATCTTAACCCTCTTCTGATTCTGGTCCAGTGGATCATTTTGGATGTATGGCTACTGCATGGAGTAACTCTCACATCAGTGGATTGGCCTGAGGACAGGGAGGGCTTCTGCCAGTCAACCCCATTTTTACTTTCTGGAAATTCTTTCTTTATGTGACATTAACTCAGCCCAATGGGGCATCTGTATATGCTCCTGCATCTTCTAGGTTTCTGGTAAAACATAAAGGCAGAATAATGGCTCTAGTATTTTTCACATTTGCTTCTGTATTTTTAATGTCAGTTCACATCACTCTTTCTTCATCATTTCAAATTCTTGTATTTAAATCATCTCAACTTCCTCTCTTTTCCAGTGGGAAAACACTTCCTTCTTTCATCCTTTTTAAAAAGGGCTTGATAGCAAAAAAATGCTTCCATTTTCCCCCTGCTTTCTGTTTAGCACAATGGTTACTTGTTGATGAAGATTACCTGTAATGTTTGAATTCCATCCCGTCAGAAAGGCAACACACACACCCGTGACACCTCAGAGGAAAAACTGTTACCCATCTTCAGGAAAAAGGCAGTAAAACTGGCGAATTTATGTCCGAGGAAAAGCTAACCAGGGCTTGTCTTTGTGCTCTGCTATTATTTAGACTCCTAATCAAGTCATATTGATCTCTGTTTACCTAAGGCAGCGTGTCTCTGTGTGTACATTATTATGTTGTGAAACAATCGTCAGGCTTATCTGAATTTGACAGAAATACTGAAGTCTCAAAGTTACTCAATTTCCGTAACATCCACAAAAAAGGCAAGTGGAGAGATTCTAGACGTGTCCTCACTGGGGGCAAGTAACGGGTGTTAGAGAATGCCCCTTGCTGGGTACTGGAGGACCCTGCAGGAGACTGTTTCAGATACCAGGCTTCCCTGGTTTCACTGCTCATGAACTCCTCGTAAAATGCACACTTGCCTTTCTTGCAGTTGCTGGATTCAAGAGAACACAGTGTTTTACATCGCCGTTGTGGCCTATGTCTTCTTAATATTTATGACGAATACAGCCATGTTCATCACTGTTCTCCTTCAAATCCACTCCGTGAAGTCAAGAACACATGAGAGATCCAGATTCTGGAAACGGAGTTTTCTCCAAGACCTCAGAAGTGCTTTCAGCTTGATGTTCCTTCTGGGCTTAACTTGGGGCTTTGTCTTTTTTGCCTGGGGACCAGTGAGGATATTTTTCTTGTATCTCTTCAGCATTTTTAACACCTTGCAAGGTAATTTCTCAAGGGGATACTAATATAAATACAACAGTATAGGGCTGTGGAATAGAAATAAATTAGTAACATTGTGTAATTCAAGCATGGGGGGAGAGGAGTGCTCATTTAGCTCATTCTGTGTTACAGTGTTTAGCTATTTTCATAGGAAAGCTCCATTGCAGTGGGATGACGGTGTTTAGACAGCACTGTTATGATAGACTGTTAAAGGCACAAATTCGTGCCTTGTTTCAATGGCATCCAAATAAAATGCATCTTTTCAGAGTCTGACACAATCCTTTTCATCTGGGCATAAAAATGGTTGATAGAATCTACAGTGACTTGCAGATTATTTTACACCAACTGCAGCAAGCTCTTCCCACTACCCTGTCATAGGCACAAAGGACAATTGTACGCCAACACGATGCTGGCCCAGGGACCACCTCTCTGCCCACACATAACAGGCTGGTAACTGAGTGGTGTACAAAATGTTTAGAAAAGGGACAGCAGGTTGGAGAATCCTCCTAAAAAACTGTGATTTTCTCTTCTTACTTCTTTAGGCTTCTTCATCTTTGTGTTTCACTGCCTAATGAAGGAAGATGTAGTGAAGCAGTGCCGAGTACACTTATGCTGGGGAAGATTTCGTCTGAGTAATTATTATGGTAAGCACTGAGGGGTTTTGTTTAACTTGACTCATAAGTCCTCGCCAGCTACTGTTGTCACATTTGTTTCACATTAAGAATGAAGGCACCCTTCAATAGTTGTCTATTATTTCTGCATTGCATTGGATAATTGTTCTTTAACAGGTATTTATCCATTTTTTCCACTAACTGCGTACGTGATATGATGATGGGGTGACAGCATGTGGTAAAAAACAGATTTCCCAAAGAGATTTCCTCCTGGTCTGTAATTCTGTACATGGCATTCAGTGTTCCCTTACATGACCTTTAGTTTTGGTGGCCTTCCAGTCTTCGTAAAGCTGAGATTCAGAAATTTTATGCAGGATATTGGACATACTAGCAGCTATTTTTTATGTGCAGGAGATGGCTTTGCTCAGCCTGGGAAGGAGAAGGGAGATGTAATTGCTGTCTTTGGCTATCTGAGCGGTGGTTATAGAGAAGGGACAGACTCTTCTCAGAGGTGCACAGCAAGAAGAGGCAGTGGACACAAGTTGCAGCTATGGAAATTCCAATTATTTATAAGGAAACACATTTTTTTCACACTGAGGGTAGTTAAATACCTGACAGTGGCCCAGAGAGGCAGTGCAGAATGTCTTTCCTTGGAGAGTCAAAATTCAGCTGGACAGGTGCCTGACCAACCTGATCCAACTCTGGGCAGGAGGTTGAAGACCCCCAAAGGACCTTTTCCAATCTAAATTGTTCTAAGGTTCTGCTACCTACCAGCTCAGCAAGAAATAACGTGGTCTGTGGTTATTCTGGGCTACCCCACTGATGTTGGTTTTTCACAGAAATGTGGAAGAATTTAATAACTCAGTAGCTCTGTGTGTCTATCAAAATCAGCTGACTTTATGAATGGATATAACAAAGGAGAAGGTAAATTTTTAGTCTTTTCAGGAAACCAGACTAAAATCCTGTATTAACACCTATGTCCTGTGCATTGTGTGCTGCTGGGGAACGTGTGGCCTACCATTTGCAGAGGGAGAATTGGGCAAGAACGCTCTAAGTAGCACACAGAGTATCCTCCCTTGAGCACGAGCCAGCTCAATGCTGTATGATCCAACACGGATAAGGCTGCCATTCCTCTCCTTTGTGTACCTCCTGCCTTCTTCGGTATGACCTTCCCCAAATCAGTATTACTCTACCGGGTGCCTGAAGGGGAAATAGAAGACTGAACTGCTGGTATGCATCCCCACCTGCACAAGTGTGACAGAACTAGTGTACAGATTAACAGCAGTAACGTGCGTTGGGCTGGGAAATAGAAGACTGAACTGCTGGTACCCATCCCCACCCGCACAAGTGTGACAGAACCAGTGTACAGATTAACAGCAGTAATGTGCGTTGGGCTGCAGGAGACCCGCAGCTTCAGGGCAGGTACAAGGGTTCACAGGAAGCAAGCACAGACCTTTCTCCTCCCTGGTCTCTAGTTGTTTGAGATGTGACAGCCGTGCAGAATTTTATTCCTGTGCCTTTCATTCTCTGATTTCAGACTGGAACAGGTCAGGGGCAACTGCTGGATCTGCACCAAAGCATTTAAAGCACAAATCACCACCCCAGGCTTTGTGGAATCTAAATTCTAACGGAACAAGTTCAACTTCCAATAGTTCAGATTTCCTTCCCAGGACTTCGCCACATCTACACTTTAGGATCGGTAAGAAAACCAGTGTGCACTGCACAGACTAGTATGCAGTAGGTTCCATACAGCGACCGTCAAATCCCAACCAATGGAAATAAATAGGAAACCTTTCACTGTCTGTCTGTGCCAGACCTAATCCAGGGGTTAATGGCTGTGTTACAGATGGCTTTTGCTGTACTAAGGAAAGTGAGAAAACTCTTAAGATCCTGGTATGCCCTTCCCCAAAAGGAAGGGAACTCTGCTCAGTTTCCATCTCAGGGACTGGAGAGATTTTGTACCCTGTGCCAGCTTGCTGTCATTCCAGTCAGGGAGCAGTAGAGCCTATTTCATGCATTCCCAAAAGAGTAAAGATCTTGGGGACTACAGGAAGATGAACAGGACCTGCTGTGAGCCTCTTAAGTTCAGAGGAATCCCAGCAGGAGGTTTTGCCTGCCAAGAGGGAGAAATCATTGCAGACCTGTATTCTGAGGAAGGGACGCCTTTATAGAAATTCTGGCCCAGGCACTAAATATTCCTGGTTGTTTCTGGAAACATGCTGATTCCTGTTATTTCCTCAAAGATGCTAAATCAGGGGGTTGTGCATAAACAGGTTTCTTTCTAAAGAAATTAAACCAAAGTATAAACAGGGAAAATTTACCCTAATTGTTTCCTACAGCCGAAGTTCATTACAACCCCAGTGCTGTAACTCCAGAAGGTGGAGATACCAAACATCCTTGTCCACGAAGAACGCTACCCATGGATACAGGGCTGTACTATCCACAGAAAGCAAGATTTTTTCATTGATACTGAAATTGTTTTCTTCTGATTATCTGACGACGGTTCTCTTTCGTGATACGTAGAAATAAACGTTGATCTAAATAATTACTTCTGATGTACAATTATCACTCTGGACACAATTATAGAGCTAAAACGTTCTATGATTCAACTCTCTAGGCTTTAGTGGAGTGGCAATACTGACCACATACGTATTTGGTCCCCCTGTGTTTCCAAGATTAGCCCTCACATTAAACAGAGACCAGAAACATTCTCTTCCTCATCATTAGCCCTTCTCATAGTTTGTCCTCTTTTTAACTCTTTACACCTCCCTGTCATCCCTCTCCTCCCTTCTTCACCTGATACTTACCCTCAGAACCTACTGCCCATAATATTGAATTTCGAGTCATATTTTTGAGCCTCTTGGCAGACTGTCTCAGGCACGGATATCTAGATTCCTCAGTCAGGACCTTTCCTTGCTTTTTCTGAGTTGGACTTCGATCAACAGTAGGATACTGGATTCAGTTTTCCAAGATGTTCCTTTCAGCTGTGTGCTTTTATTTTCGGATGTGCTGGCACTGCTGACTCGGTTTTAGATCTCTAATGAGATGTAGGTGTGTGTTTAAATGTTTGTTGTCCAGTACCTTCAAATGGAATGTGGAAACAAGAAAAGCTGAAATTCCCACATCTAATGGGTATCCATGTGCGATACAGGTTTCAAATTACCTTCCTGAAAAAAAACCAAACAAACAAACAAACAAAAAAAAACCCCAAAACAGAACAATAGCAGGTAAAATCCTCCCATCTTCGGAGGTGGCAACTGGGAAGTTTGCCCTTTAGGAAAGCTTTGCTGCAAACACAGCAGGAGGTAGACTGCATAACACCACCAGAGCACCTTAACTTTCCTCTCCTACTGAACAGGGGTTTGCTTTCAACAAATGTGTTTGAAGTGGTAACTTCCCTGCTCAACCAAATCCTAGTTTCTGTTTTGAATGCCCTTCTCTGCGCCATTCAAGCAAAGATTTTTCGATGATTGCTATTACAGTCAAATACTAACCTGTGCTGATGACAGGGAAGTGAAAAAATGTAACGGAGTGATGTCTTAGAGCTGGTATGTACGATAGCAAATACAAAAGGTTCATTAATTCTGTGACTAACTCCCACACAGCAATTAGTGGGAAAAGATGAATATTTCAATGTACAGTAGCTACAGCCAGCCTACTTGAAATTAGACAGATCACCTTCAGTTCCTTGGCTTCTGGGAGAAATGTTAGCATTAAAAACATGCAAGCAAGTTCCACCTCGTACCCACTTGTTTCTAACTTGAAATTGCTTTGAATGAGAAAGAAATTCAATATAAAATACAGTTCTGTATGTCTGACACTTGAACTATCATCTTCTGCTTGTATTCTTTATTTTCATCAGTAAACTCTTTGTTCCACAAGCTGCTGCTGAATATGAGTTTTCCCTGCTTTGCAGTGAGAAGCAGGACACGCTGTGCCCTGGTGCTGCCTGCTAAAGCTGTGCCTGACTCCCCTCGCACCCCTAACCTGGCTGCTGCATACCCCAGGGGGGTCCTGGCAGGGTAAGGAAGGTGGCTGTGGAGGTCTGCCGAGGAACTGGAGCTTTAGTCCTCCCGGAGTCCCTTTTACACCAGTTTGTCTCTGCTACGATATCAGGAAATGTAGGTGGATGGGCAGTCTGACCCCGTTTCCTTCGCTACCACCCTGCTTTGACCCTCACTGTTCTCCATGCAGTAATTCCTTCTGCATACACTTTATAGGATAGAAGGTAAGAGGCTTGAATTTAGACTAGACATTAGGTAACCATTTCTAATTTTAAAGAATAAGTGGTCTAGAGAGCACATGGAATTGCCATCACTGCAGGTCTTAAAGCACTCCTATTGATAAAACTAATATCTGACAGAATTGGTATAAATAAAGTTCGTTTTGCCTTAGGGGAAAAGATGGACTAGAAGACCTGTTGAAAGTCCTCCCAACTCTATTTTCTATTAGGCTAATTTAAAATAAAAAGGCAGCAAAAGAGGATCAAGACTAGAGCAACAGGAGACTGGCCCTGTCTCCTGCACTCTGTAATGGTTTTACTGCTGTCCTGATAAAAGACAAAACGTACCTTGGTTTTTTAAAGCTTTTGCTAAATGCCCCCATAACATTATTAAATGATTAGGAGCAACAAAGGTTTGGATAAAAACTGGACAAGGAGTGAGAGAAGTGCTGGAATACTTCAGACTTCTCAGGCTGCTGAGGAATGGCTGGAAATGCCCTTTCTTGGGCAGATCCGTCAGCGCGTTTCCTGCTTTGGAGGTGTAACATCAGGAAGAAGAGCAAGCTGCAGGGCGTGGAGCGATGTCAGGTCTCCATTCTTGCTATTGATCTGTTTCTTCTGTTCAAAAAGCAAAATCTGGCAGGAAATTTTAAGAAACCTGTCAAGTTGCTTACGTGAAATACAAAGCGCTATTTGTTCTGGGCAGGCGGTTAGCCCACTTCCACTCTCCGTCACATGCCTGATGGCTTTTCCAGCTGAACAGTGTATCACTTACGTTACCAGCATGGCACTGTTGAGGTTGTCAGCTGGAATGAAGATGTGTCATTTTCTTTGGGCTGAAATAATACCTTCCGCGTCGGCACCATTACATTCGCTCTTCTCCAACGTATCTATGCTGACGTCCTGCCACAGAACTGTGCATTGACGGTTTTCACAGGGAGAGGACGTGCACAAAGGCAAATCTAATGAAAGATCACTGTGCGCCTGTGATTCACATCCTCGGGATTTTAAGTGATGGGAACAGCTTCCGCAGCCCTGGCTTGCGCGTGACCTGACGGGCAGCGGCGCGTTGCCGATACAAACACATCCTCCTCCCCACGCCTTCGATTGCACCAGGTGACTGCTCGCTCCCTGAGAAAGCAGCAATCTAAAAGCTCCTTTGGTTTCTAACTCATTCTCATTTACTCCTAGATTGCTTATTTTTAGCGATAACATCCACCAGGAAATGCGTGCTCTATTTTAAACCACTGAAAGAAGGATTTCTGAAAGTAGATTTATCTACAAAGACAATTGTTTGATGTCAGATCTCAGTGGGTTGTTAACAACAGGTTAGACAATGCAAAAGAAATAACAGATGATAGTAAAATCACTGCAGCAGCTGTGGTGACTCAGGCAAATCCCTCCCCACTCCCATCTTGCTGCTTAGACCGGCACAACACTCCCGCATCCCTCACACCAGGTAAGTCCGTGGATGCAAATCCCAGGTCTAGGCAGCTCACTCAAGGATCCTTGGAGACATGTCTCCTCATGGACAAGTGGCTAAAGCTGCCTTCTAGCTCAGTTATGCACAGCAGTTTGATAACCATGGGACAGATAAATATTACATGGGATGACAGCTAAGGTCAATAAGGTTGTTCAGGATTTCTTCTGACAGTTTATGAATCTACAGTAGTGGTCAGCAGCACAGGTTTGTACCAACTGCCAAGATGTAGAATTCTTTCTGAATTTAGCAGGCAGTTATTAGGGGAGCAATGCAATAAATGCCATTATGGGAAAGGATTGGATGTTAAAAATCAAAATACTGGGAAGATAATTACCTATTGCGTAAGATGATCGTTAAGTCTTCATGCACAACACTCTGCTTTTAGGTATCAGAAAGTATTTAGCATGTAATGGCACTCTAATGGCTCTGAATTAAACGTATCATTGAGAGTTTCAAGGATGCCCAAAAGAATTATGCTTGCTTTATTATTTCATTGCCTGTTCCTTCCTGTAATGGAAGAAATTCAAGGATACGTTCAAGTTTACTTTTCTCTCTTTACTGAGAAATGACACCAGTATTTCACCAGCCATTCCCCTACTGAAACTGGCTGAGGAAACTCTTGGAAAAGGAGGCTGGAAGGGATGCAAGAATGGAGAAACACGATAAAAGGCACTTGAAGCTATTGATTAATGAGTGCATTGAGATCCCGTCCCAGGTAGACTGAGTCCTACTAACTCCACTGATCAGTCTGCGTCCAGACACCGGAACAAAATCAGAAGCTGTTGTCTCAGACTGTAACCCAGCAGATACCCGTCTCCTCGGTGTATCACTGAATACCTGGAGTGCTGCGTCCAACTGTGGAGCCCTCAATATCAGAAGGATATTGACCACTTGGAGCGAGTCCAGAGGAGGCCACGAAGATGATCAGAGGGCTGGAGCACCTCTCCTATGATGAAAGGCGGCAAGAATTGGGCTTGTTCAGCCTGGAGAAGAGAAGGCTCCGAGGAGACCTCATTGCAGCTTTCCAGTATCTGAAGGGGGCCTACAAGGGTGCTGGGAGAGGACTTTTTACAAGAGCCTGTAGTGATAGGGCAAGGGGTAATGGGTATAAATTGAAGTCAGGGAGGTTTAGATTAGATATCAGGAAGAAATTCTTCACAGAGAGGGTGGGGAGGCACTGGAACAGGTTGCCCAGAGATGTTGTGGATGCCCCATCCCTGGCTGTCTTCAAGGCCAGGCTGGATGTGGCTTTGAGCAACCTGGTCTAGTGGAAGGTGTCCCTGCCCATGGCAGGGGGGGTGGAATTAGATGATCTTTAAGGTCCCTTCCAACCCAAACCATTCTGTGATTCTATGATTCTATGAATGCCGCTCCAGCAGCGCATCCAAACCGACCTTCCATCTCCCCTTCATCACATGGAGAGACGGGATGGCATTATTTTCACTCCTAGACATGCTGGTAAGTCTCGTGGTACCTGAAAGTGTAACTGGATAGCTCATCTGCAGTTCCAAAACCCAGGGACGCCGTTCCAATCGAACACTGCCGCAGGACTAGATGCCCCGAGCGCGCAGCTCCCTCTGCCCGCAGTGTAGAATCGACTTCACACAGCCCATAGGGAGATAAACCCAGGATAAACCAATGCATTTTTCTCCTAAACGGTCTGTCTTCAACAATGAACGGTTACACTCTGCTGTGAGTGTGACACAGCCAAGTAAATTGTCACTGAAGTGTGACATTTTCCTTTCTAACAGCTCAGTAGTTGTTTTGTCTCCAAGTGCTGAGGACACAGGGCAATGGTAAAACATGGGAATACAGCATAGAGAAGATGTTCCCATTTAGTGGTGAAATTGTCCACCTGACAGACCCTGCAACCAAGCTCTTGTGCTCACAAGTGAAGAAATCCACAACCTCCCTCCCCCTCACCTGACACGGGTCGCTCTGAGGGGGATGCCTGGCCAGACGGGGAGGTGATGCTCTCTCTGCTTAGGGAGGGACTCGGATGCAGCACAGGGAAATTACTCATTCCTGTTCTCGCAGTAGAACAGAGCAGAACCGGAAACGGCCCTGGATGTGTTAGCAGTTCTCTCTAAAGACGGACCACTGTCTCCGACATCGCGCTCACTCCCAGTGTGCGTCCAGGCTTCCCCATTCAATACCTGCCTGCCTGGACACTAGAAAATGGATTGCGGACAGTCACACAAGTCCTGCAGCCCATCAAATGACTGCCAGATAAAGCTCCACCGTACCACTGATGTGAGTTACGACACTCCATCCCCTCATCCTGCCGTCAGGTGTCATGCTATTGGCAATTTCAATTGAAAGGGAAGCCCCCGGAGCTGCAACACAGTCAGAAATGAGGCGATTCCACACGCCCGTCTCTGAGAGACCGCTGTCTCTGGAGCAGGGACTCCTCTTCCAACGCAAAGGTGGCAAAGCCAGTGCAGAAAACACTAGGAAGAAAGAGGTATTTCAGATAACATGATTCTAGATGTAGCTGCAGAGTCTAGTTTAGAGTTGCTAAAGGGCTCCAGGTTGGGACTTCTTGATGGAGGAGCAAACAACCCTCCTTCACCCTTATGCCAAAAGAAGATGACCTAAAAGAAAGGCTATTTAGATTTGCTGGAAGGGAAAGATTTCCACTGATACGGGCAGACTGCTAGACTTCAGTTTTCTCCCTCCAGGGAGGGGTTAGAGGAATATGCTGGTGGTGACCCTGCAGCGGAGTCGTGCTCTGTGCTGAAGAGCCTGGGCACGTGGACACCAATCAGGCTCCTCTGCAGATGAGATTTGAATCTGAGAAAAGCCTTTTGTGAGAGAGGATGCCGCAACAGAACCTACCAAAATGCAGGACCAGGGTAGACAAGCTGTTCGGTACCCCTCTGCCATGAACCCCCGAAGAACATAAACGTCAGTTCGCTCAGCGGAGAGACAGATACATCAGCCAGCAATGAACAGATGGCGAAATTGCTAGGAGAGACAATTAAAGCAAGGGTCGAAAATGAGTTTGAGACATAAAAAAAGAATTAAGACAACTAAATAGTTCTATGCAGAAATGATACAAACAACGACCTAAGAAAGTGACTTAAAATAGTCCTAAAAAGCACCCCCAGGCTGGCTAATATCTCTGCAGTTCCCTGGGTATCAGTTCTGTGTTCCTAGCACTCCAGCTACAAAGGATTTTGACATGTTGGTATAAATAAATAAACATCAACTCCACATGACCAGTGTATAGTGAAATGAGAAAAAATTCATTACACAAAGTATCTACGATTATGGAAAATCAATTTCTTTAATGGGAGTTAAGATTTTGGCTGTTTCCTCCATGTTTTGGCTTGGTGCAGAGCAAATGGTTCTGAAAGAGATTTTTCTGAGTGGGTGACACTACGCAGCACATGGAAATGACTGAAGTCAGCAGTCACACTGCATTAAAACAGAGAATGTGCAGTAAAAATACAGCCAAATTATACACTCTTGAGTGTTTTACTTGGGTTTGGGGTTTTTTTTTTCAGCATGGAGTTCAAAAGGAACATTCATTTTCTGTGAATATCTTGTGTGTTTTCTGGTCTTTTAAACAATAGCCAGAATTACCCAAATTGCTTTTCTCTTCACCAGAAGACACAGCTCTAAAATAACTCTTTAGAGTTGTTTACGGTTTGGAATAATGAAGCCATTCTCTTCCTTTTCAGCTGGATTTGCACAACTGGAAGCTGTCGGAATCTGTGTTGAAAAGTGGTGTGTTTTCTCCTGCCTGGTTCCTACGCTTGACACCAATGATGGGCACACAAAACTGATGAAAAGAAACACTGAAATTCTACCGTCATTAACGAATTGCGTATTTGACGTTTACTGCTTGTCCTTCGGTCTTCTTGAATTTCCTTGGGTCTAGAGGATGTTATTTGGTGTGCTTTTTCAAAATAATATTTTTTTTGTTTCCTAACAATCAACCAAGACAGTGTCCCATGCTCTGTAAAGAGAGAACCTGGCCAACGAGCTACAATAATACAAGGACTGTAGGAAGAATTGTGAGAAACGGAGGAGCTTCCTTCTGCCAGATTCCCCTAAGGAGACAGAAAGCTGGGAAAAACACAGCCTCTCACTAGAAAGAGAACACCAAGCAGAATGTAGACATACATACTGTGGTCTGTTGGAGAGAGAGCAGGAAAAATGTGTCTGTGTTTCCAGGTGACATGGGCTTCTAAAGTGTGAAGCATCAGACTGAGCATTCAGGTTCAGGTGTATGAATTCAGGTCCAGTTTGGAATAAACAGCACACGAAGTACCAGGAGTAAACACAATTTTAAGCCCTTGCCGCTTTCCGGGGTTGCTTTCACCTGTGGCACATGTTGGTGTCCTCAAGAGGTTTCAGTATGGGGTGGGAGGTCTGTCACCTTTCCCTTCATCCCTGAACCATCCCCCAGACCAAGAGCTGGGAGCATCTCGTAGCTCAGAAGTCTCCAGTCCTCTGGATCATCTCTTACACATAGGGATATCAGTTCAGGTCCCCCATCCTGCCGTACAAAATGGTCAAGTGACAATAAACCGAACCTCAGGTGTCACGTTGTCAGCCCTAATCTCTCAGATGGCTCTGAAAGCTCTGAGACTGTAAGAGGTTGGGATTTATGCTGAATTTCGGTGCATCAACCAACCTCTGCTGCAATTCAAGGCAAATAACAAGTTTCTTTCAGCTAAATTTCAGCTAGACACCTGACGTTTCCCTCAGAAGCCACCCCTGAGTACTCAACACTCAGAGGACAGCAATCCGTTCCCAACGTTTGGTGATACCTACTTCTCCTGTACCAGAAATCTAAACATTTTATGTAACTTTCTGACACAAAGATGTCACAATCTGCTACAGCTGCCGAACTCTATATTAAATATAATGCACAATACTACGCCGGTGTGGGTGGATAACATAATCGGGCATCCTCAAAGGCACCTAAATCTGTGAGCAACCTACACACTGTGCCTGCATAAAAGGACATATTAAGGTTGATCGTGACAAGAACTCCTCTTCTAAAAGCACTTTCAAATAACATAATTGGAATTTTTAACCCATGCATCCTTTTCGTATCAATGACTCCTTCTTCCAACTGGCCACAGCACTGGTCTTCCATCCGATCTACCATCCACCATCTACCCTCTGGTCCATAAGCATCTGATACCGGTGGTGTAGATGTGCTTGCAAGGATTGGGATTGGGAGAGGGAAAATTAGGCTTGTCACACGCAGTACTTAGAGGAGCTCTTCTGAGTCAAGGAAACAAACTTGATTCTGTGTGTCTGTGTACCTGTGTGTGTGCAGCTGAAGACAAAGGGACTCAGCTGTAAGATTGCTTTGTGATCTGAGCAGGGTACCTTCTCCACTCGAACGTCACAGCTGAAGCACAATCTGGAGAAAAAAAATACTCCAGCTACTGATCTTCATTTTCAAGGCATAAAGCTCAGTGCTTTGACATCCTTTCCACTTCCATTATCTAGAAATGAGATCTTGGGCTTCCTTTCAGGAGATTTAAAGCTGTAGGTCACATTCCTCATACCTTATTTTACATTAGTCAGGGGTTCATCACAGGGCAGTTTCAGATTGGACTGTTGATTAATCTAAAGACAAGAAAACTAACAGGTTTGATTGACATAGCATCATGAAATGTTAACTTTCTCCCAGAAGACTTGAATCATGAGTTGTAGCATCCAAAGCCAATAAATACATGGATTATCGCACGATAACAGGCTTCCATACAGCAATGATCTATAAACCTGTTCAAACCTCACCGTAAGTTGTGGTTTGGACAGCAGTTGGGACTGTTTCAAGGGACAAACATCAGCTTTAATGTAAGCGTTAGCAGAATGATGGCCATAAATTCCTGTCTGACAGTCGCTTTTGGAAGGTCATCGCACTTCTGTGATGGAAATGCTAATCAGAGCAGAGGCACGCACAGGCTGTCTGTATCGCTGTTCCAACAAACACTATCTATACTCTGAGATAGCTTATCTGCCTTTAAGGTATATTGTAGAGTTTTATGTTAAGTTAGTATATTCTATGCTCACCTGTACTACTGAAAAAACTATTTCAGGTTTTCATTTTATTTCCTTTTTAGAATATTTTGAAAAATGCCAACAAACATTTGCTAGGTGACACTCAAACCCTAGTGCTACAGTGATTACAATATTTAATTGCCAGATACCTCCATGAAAGAAAAAAAAAACAAACCCAACCCTACATCATTTCAGCTAATATCTTTAAAGAAATCCCTTTTCTCTTTTTTCCTCCTCCCTCTCCCCTCCACTAGCTGAAAAGCCAATAAAAAAATTCCCCACCTCCTACACAGTTCAGAACAAGATCTGCGTGCATTCCTCCTAGGCATGTTTTGAGACCCAGAAGGAGATGAAAGTATTTAATGTGCAACGGGAATCTCAATTTCAGACACAAATCTGAACCTTTCCAGTGATGTTGCTGAGATGCTGCAAGCTAAATATTAAACCATTTTTTCAATCAATTTAAGTCCAGCCTGAGGAGAAGAAACAGTTAAAGAAATGTCTCAAGTATACTTGCATTCAGCTAATCAGACTTTGTGTGTATCTACAAATGGTACAGAACTGAAATCCATCACTGATAATGAAACCACAAATGAAAGATGGACCGAAGACTCCTTTCCAGGATTAGAAATACTGTGCACAATTTATGTTACGTACGCTGTGATCATTTCAGTGGGTCTCCTTGGAAATGCTATACTCATCAAAGTCTTTTTCAAGATTAAATCAATGCAGACGGTTCCAAACATCTTCATCACCAGCCTGGCATTTGGGGACCTGCTGCTGTTATTAACTTGTGTGCCTGTAGACGCAACACGTTATATTGTGGATACCTGGCTCTTCGGAAGAATTGGGTGCAAGCTGCTGTCTTTCATCCAGTTAACCTCAGTTGGAGTATCAGTGTTTACCCTGACTGTTCTCAGTGCTGACAGGTGGGTCTGATGCGACTGATTTGCCAGGAGATACCGCAGGTCTGAAGTTAGAAAGGAATAAAAGAGCAGAAATAATAATTCTGCACAATATTAAATGGCACATTGTAATAGACTAAAAAAAAATCAACCACACTCCCATTTGATTTTAAGGCATGTGTGTTAGAAAACTTGGAGCAGTTCTTTTAAATAGAGTGAATGAAAAAGACTCTTTAAGTCTTTTGACCTTTTATTAGCTTGAAGTACAGTACAGGCTTTTTTTCTCAACAGAACAGAAAAGAGAAATTGCTTAAGGCAGGGGAAAGACAGTATATTGGTGCTATCTAGTGGTGCGCTAAAGTAGTCAGTGAAGATGAAAAACAGAACTGTGAAAATGGGCGAGTGGAAATCCTTTGTCCTAGGTGCTCAGTGAGGCTCTAAAATCCTAGAACGTAAAAGACTGGCACGTGGAGTTAAAAGCTAAAAGTAAACACAGAACAGGCTGGGCGCCAAATTAACGACTCTCGCGATCTGACGGTTACCACAATACTACAGTAATTTTCAGCTTGCTAAATGCTTACTGTGAGAGAATACAGCACAATTTGAGTATTTGCTCTTATAATTCTTGTATCTTTTCCGGAGATGTTTTAGCCCAGAGGAAATTAAACTCAGGTTACAATGACAGCCCTGTTAGTAGGGATCAGTGCTCCTATCTCACTGTTCTCAGGAGCTGATAACAACCAGTTTTCTCTGCATCTGGTTTCTGAATGAATGAAATTAAGATGAGATTTCAGTCCAATCAGCCTGAGCATGTCAAGGAGCCATAATTAGTTTTACTATTAAGAAATAAAAGGATTCTCATCTGCATGCCAGCAATCACGATTTTGTGTAATGCCAAGTAGTTCACCTATCCAGACTTTAAATCCCAAGCAATGCTACTGTTACTGTACTCCAAAAAAATCAGCCAACAGAGGAACGGCCGCACTGGGTCAGATCAAGGGTCCATGTAGGCCAGTACCAGCCTCCAGCAGTGGTAGCATAAAGGTAAGAAAAGACATGAATGAAGATTAAGAGCCACAATACAACACTACATCTATGCCCCAGACTTCAGATGGCCTCCTGAGCAGATGTAATTTCTGCCTACTTAATAACCCCAAGGGATTTCTCTTCTAGATCCTTGTCCAATCTCTTCTTGAAATTGTTTAGCAAGGACTTCCACTGCCTGCTGCATAACTACTCTGTTTTGTTTTGCACGTGGCTTCATTTGATGGCCCTGGCTCTTGTGCCAGAAGGGACGGTGATCCCTACCCATCTCTCCAGGAGATTCATGTTATATTCCATCCTTAGTACAGGGAGGGTTTGAGTTAAGGTGTGCAGAGCAGCACATGCTGTTCAGGAGTTGCATGAACCAGAGATACGGATTAACTGCACAATAGCCTGTTTTGCTCTCCATTGTTCTCTCAATATTTCCTAATATTTTGCTTTTTGTTGGTTTGGGATTTTTTTTAGGGTTTGGTTTTGGTGGTTGTTGTTTGTTGTTTTTTTGGTTTGTTTCCTTTTTACTGCTGCTGTATATTAAGGTGGTGTTTTCAGTGAACTATCTACCATAGCCCCAAGGTCTTGGTCCTGTATGAAGTCAATTCAGAATCCATCATTTAGACACTTGCTTCTGTATTTGATACTTTCTGGGGGCTGTCATGTAAACACTCCATGCTACATTTTCACAGGGTAACTAACTCTACATCAAACTTACTGAGAAAGCTCAAAACATCAGTCATGTGTGCAACACCAGGCTATCATGTTCCAGTATGCTAGAAGAGCTCACAGTCAATAGAAGTGGCATTTATTTGATAAATAGTGGTCCAGCTTGCAGTTTTCCATATAAATTTACCTAGAGGAGAAAAAGACAGATCCTCAGCACGTGCACAGTGGTACAACCAAGCTATCTTAACCTCTGTATCCTTCTTCACCACCTTTCCTTTCATGCCAGTCTTGTGCCCTCTGGAGGGGTCTCTCTCTGCATCCTTGAGGATCCCCGATATTTTGGGAGCAGGGTGTGTTGTTTCCTGTGCCTCATCCACCTCCAAGTCAGTTGATCCTTTTTCCATGTCCAGCTTCCCCTCGGATTTTCGCACATCTATACACTGTTTTTCATATGCCTGACCCAGTCCATGTGCTGCAGAATCACCGCCATGAATCAACAACAGTGTTAGCTCCTGTTTCATAAAAATGAATGAACACTGGAGCATTGTTGTGAGTCAGACCACTGCACTCGGCAGGGATCTTAAGGACATGGAAGAAAGGAGGGATGTATATGCTTGGTTTCATGTATTTATATAACTGCTTCATACCTTTACCAGTTTTGCATACTAATTCCTTCATTTACCCTTCTAGGCAGTGCCATAAAAACAGGGGAGATGACTCCCCTTACTGATCCTAATCCAAACAGTAGAAGCCATCTTTACTTGGAAGGCTTTGATGACAAGCCCTGCCAGCCAATTCATTAAAATACATGCTTAAAATTAACTTTACATTTCCATCTTAATTACAAAGAGTTAGCATCTGTTTTCTTTTTCAAGATGATTCTACCATCCCTAGTTTAGCGAGAACAGGGATGGCTTGATCCTCAAGAAATTCGCATTGTCAGTGCTTGCATCAGTACTGTGTTCATTCTGACAGTGATGTTGATCGTTTTTAGGTACAGAGCCATTGTTAAGCCCTTGGAACTGCAGACTTCGGATGCGCTCCTGAAAACCTGCTGTAAAGCTGGCTGTGTTTGGATCATCTCCATGTTGTTTGCTATCCCAGAGGCTGTTTTTTCAGACCTGTATTCTTTCAGCAGTCCTGAGAAGAACGTAACCTTTGAGGCATGTGCTCCCTATCCTGTGTCTGAGAAGATCCTGCAGGAAGCTCACTCCCTGGTTTGCTTCTTAGTGTTCTATATTGTGCCCTTAGCTGTCATTTCTGTCTACTATTTTCTTATCGCCAGAACTTTATATAAAAGTACATCCAACATGCCAGCGGAAGAACACGGTCATGCCCGTAAGCAGGTAAGCTTTTATCAAGCACTAACATGTCTCATTTTCCAAAATCTATCACCCTGATTGCCTGAATTCCTGAGCGCAAACCCATTCTCGATAATGAAATAAAAAACTCCATAAACTTAGCCCATATTAGCAATCCAAAATCAGCTACGCACTTAAGCACCTGCTCCAGACTCATTAACTCAAGTGTGAGTGCGCATGCTTTCCTAAGGAGGGACGGGGTTTGTTTTGCTTTATTATGAACCCGTTGAACTCAGGAGTTACAACACTGCACTGTAAACACTGAGACCTCCTCCGTGTGAGCTGACCCACGAACAGTACCACAGTTACATCCTAGATGCCATTGCCAGGTGACTTACAATGGAAAGGGAATGTGCTCTGCACTGGAAATACTTCGTTTAAAAAATGATGAAACAGATTTATTTTTCCGTTAGTTTCTCAAGGGTTTTTTTTCCATTTTGCTTTTTTGGTCACTAATGCAGTTAGATTTCTAGACCCCTTTGAAAATCATCACCAGCTACACAAACACATGTTACTAATTGCTATTAACACCAGATATGCATTATTTTCTCGCAGATTGAATCCCGCAAGAGAGTTGCAAAAACAGTGCTGGTACTTGTTGCATTGTTTGCCTTTTGCTGGCTGCCTAACCACATCCTCTACCTGTACCGCTCTTTTACATACCATGCTTCTGTAGATGCTTCCACCTTTCATCTGATAGCTACTATTTTTTCCCGTGCCTTGGCCTTCAGCAATTCCTGCGTCAATCCTTTTGCCCTTTATTGGCTGAGTAAAAGTTTCCGGCAACATTTTAAAAAGCAAGTTTCATGCTGCAAGGCAAGATGTCGCACAAAGCCTCCCAGCAGTACCCAGAGCAATACGCCAACCAGAGCCCTGTCAGTCACGGGCAGCACGCACGGCTCAGAAATCAGTGTTACACTGCTGACCGATTATAGCATCACAAAAGAGGAGGAAAGCGTTTAGTCTGTCTGGGAGGAAGAAGGACAGAAACTGAGCCTTTGAAACCAAGTCACTACTACTGGGATCTGGGAAAGAGGTGCCATGCCTTGCCGCCTGTGAAAGAGTTTTCATCACGAGTTCATCATTTTTTTAAATACACAATAAAGAAATCAAACTGTGGGAGAAGAAGCTGCAACAGCTGAACTTTCCAGCTTAAGCTCAAAAGGATTGTTCATGTTCCCTGGCACAAACACAGATCTGTACCCGCAATTCCTGGACTGGGCTGGACGGGAGTCAGCAGAGTTGGCGCCAGGATTGGCTGTGAGGATGGTTTTGTTCTTGGTGACTTGTTCCTTGACTTGTGACTGAGACCTCCCTGACAAGTACTTGTACAGCGAGCAAACCCACGTAGCTTCATACCACCATCAACCAGGAAGGTTTTTATTTACTTCCTTGTCTCGAGCATTAAAAACTGGGGAACACATCAGAAAGCACACTAAAATGAGAGAAAGCTAAGGTCTGTAGTACGGTGTAGTAAACAAAGAAAAAGCATTATGGGCCAGATCCACATGAGCCTTTGCTCTGACAGCGACTTACTTTGAACCTCTGGGTAGGAGCTGACCACTGCATAGAGATGCTCTTCTCAGTTACTAAGTCAAGGGAGTCAGCAGGTGATCATCTCTCCTAAAAAGCTATCGTCATCTTTAACAACATCTGTACAATTCTGTGTGATCTATGGGTAAAACATGCCATCAGTGCAGCTAGCTTTGTTGCTACAGTGATTTAACATCAAGCCATTGGGGTGGATCTGTGCTAGAGTTCCAGTTTGGATTTCATAGAAACACAGAACGGTTTGGGTTGGAAGGGACCTTAAAGATCATTTTAGTTCCCACCCCCCTGCCATGGGCAGGGGCACCAGTGAAGCACCAGCACTTTGAAGGGGATTGCTCGAGTGTCCCCTCCTGCCTCACTTCGCTCCATCTCACGGAGTGGTACTGAGTGCACAGCCTAGATTTCTCAGATGAAACCGTGCATCCAGTCCACAGAACCAGACTAGAGTGAGCCCCGAACAATAGGTGGTTGGAAATCCATCCATCCATGCGCCATTATTTGAGTTCATTATGAGACGCAGAAAATCTGTATGCAGTCTCTCCCTGTTGACTGCCCTACTCAGAATACAAACTATAAATCCCAAGGGCGCTGGAATACAACCTCTATCGTCATCTTAAAGCAGTTTAATGACAGCCCATTTTCATCCCATCAGGCCTGGCCTTATTTTACTACACCCTTCATGTTACACGCTGCAAGGCTATAAGCACTAATTTTCAAATGGATTCTCTCTTTTGTTGTACCATCTGTACACCAGGATAGGACCACTGAAATAAATGGAACTGTAACAACACAGAAATAGGACTGATGGCAAAGCAGACTCCAGAGACCATACTTTACTTTCTTTGTCTTAATATAACACATTGTCTGGTACTGAGCTATGCACAAATATAGCACACATATTGCACTGGTATTTTCCCTTCTCTTTTCCCTTAATGGAGCTGCGGGGTGAGACAAAATAAGTAAATAAGCCTACACACTTAGGAGCCTACATTTATCTTCCTGGATCTTACAACGGGGAATTCTAAACAACAGAAAAATTAACAACCATTACAGTTCCTTGCATCATTTTTATTCTAGTTTATTAAAACTCTGGAAAATAAATCTGCCACACGTTTCTGGACTTGGCAATTTGTCCCAGTTGGAGAGCAAATTTCCCATTGCAAAATCCTCGGCTAGAGCTCACAGTAGCCCTTAAAACCCACCGTTTCCTTGACTCACCATTTGCCCTTGCTTTGCATGCAGCTACCTTCTGCTTGTGTAACTACTCCTCTACCTGGATGGCCTAGCTATTGCTAACATATCCTGTTACAAAATCGATGGTTTTGCTATATGCTGCACATGCTTTAGTTAAAGACTGGCAATGTTTCAAGACATAATTTAACTATTCTGTGTACTTTGCGCTTTTATAATTCTATACTTACAAATCTCCATGGCATGTTGTATGGAAGTGACATATTGGTCCACATCTATTTTTATCTAAACGACCTGATATTATCAATTCCATCTATTCCCCCAATATAACTATCCATAAAATGTCTCCACATTACCATAACTGGATTTAGGGGAAAAGGGTTGTTTCCTTTTCAATCTTTTCTCAGTATTCCATCAAACAGTTCTTTCACCCCTAGGTAATACAGGTGTGATTCCAGAAGAGCATATGGGAATAATGTCTATTTACAGAAATATTGAGTGTTCTTTGAGGAATTAGGGTTTTACTATTTATATCCACAATGAAAGTATAGGTAAAAAAAAGGCACAAAATACTGAAAGGCAAGACTCCACCAAAGGTCCTGTTCAAGTGGAATCTTAATCAATAAGTAAATATTACTTCTAGGATGTACCTATTTTTATACCTTGTTTTGTGAATGTGATGTACACATTACCAGCTTTAATACATAAAAAGGTAACAATGTTCGTGTGAGCAACAGGTTTAGATTCAGTACTCTAATTTGTGCTCTCACTACAAGATGCTGTTTTTTAAAAAAAAACTCCACAAAAATGAACAAAGTCATGCCCAAGCATGGATACAGCATAGCAGGCTGCATCTCCAGCAAACGGCACAGAATATTGAAGTCAGTTATGAAATGATAGCCCTTTTAAAGCTCACCCTCCTGTTTTCATAGAAAGCATTGGTTTATTTTCATAGGGGCTGCCCGCTGACATTCTGAGAATATTACAATTAATGAATAAGCTGGAGTTACACACAGCTACAGCACTTACACATTTTATCACTGGTACTTACAAATTTAAAAAAATGCAGGCTCTAATCAGCATTTAGTTAATGGGCTCTGCCACAGACGGTCCCCTCAGCGCAAGGTGAACTGGTCTGTGGAATTTTCTTTGTCAGGATAGGAAAGCGTATGGAATTTTTAGCATATCTGGATCTGCTTCTGTCATCTTTTTGCACCATGAAGACTCTTCTTCACTCTCACTAGTCTGTCTAACAGCTACAGGCCCCGTGGAAAGTGCAAAGAGTAACCTCAGTACTTCATCGCTATTTACTGTCTCCTTGATTTAACATAAGAAAGCATCTTAGGAAAAGGGTGTTAACTTTTCACCTAATTAATTATTAGCTAGTGAATTGCTGGTTGCCTGCTAGTAGACAGCAAAGCACCACTCAACAAAACCCAAGTTTTGGTACTTTCAGTAGGTGGTACAATCAGCCCTGATGAACTACGATTGCATTTCATCACACGGAAGAGTCAGACACAGACACAAAATCATCATGCTAATGCTTCCTTCTAATTACAATGCCTCCTTCTAATTACCTTGAGACATTTTGTCAGGATTTAAAATGCCATTTCTTGACAGCTTAGACTGATCTGAGCTGGGCAACACTCGAACTCTTTGCACCATCTCCACAACATGCAGCTTCCAGCAGCAGTGCTTGTGTAGCCACGAATCGTATCATTTCAAGGATGTGATTGAGAGGAAAAATGTCCTGAATCAAAAAGAAATGACACGTTTTCAGCCGAATCAGCTCCTCCAGCTGGCTCACGGTGCGGTCTTTACTGAAGAGGAAGAGAACAGATGGTGGTGACACGGTAAGAAGCAGTGCCGCAGTGGCTGCCGTCACGCACGCTGTTAGCCGTGGAAAGCGTGAGGGAATTTGAGGTAGTTCATCCTCACAGCTACATTGAAGTCTGCAGATCGGCTTTACCACGCACTACCTCTGCTGCACACAAGCATGCTCTCACTTCCGTCAGACTGAGATTAAATTGGGCCCTCCTCTCCAGGACAGTGCCCCAGGGACTTGCTGTAGGCCTGTCTGCACACGAGGGAGATCCGTACCGTGTGGGTGCAGAGCTCTCTACACTTGCTCAGGTTATGAATGTAACAAACTGCCAAAATCAAACAAGCAGTTTAAGACCTAAACTGTATTGCTCTGAAAATTTTTAAGGCTATGATCATCTTACTTCCAAACATATATCCAATTCCACTGTTTAGAAGTAAGCAGGGTTTCTGTTAAGCGTCTCATGCTCCACACCGAAATCCAATACCTATTTGAGAGCTAACACACACGTCTCTTAAGCTGTCAGTTTACAAGTGATCACAAACCAATCTTCGGACAACTATCGTAATAGCCCTACCAAGAGAAAAATTCTTGAAGCATGAAAGATGTCATTAACCAGGCTGGATGTTCTTTGTATAACAGCCAAAGGTTACTACAACTCTGTATTTATATCCTCAGCAATTTCATCTGACGGCCTGTTGACCTGCCAGTTAGCTGACGTCGGTCTCTCCCTACAGAGCTTCACAGGCTCAGGGTTGTGTCTTTGATTTTATTATCATACCAGTCTGTATGACAGTAAAGATATATTTGTCCCTGGAATACTTATTTCTAGAAAACTTCTGTTCTGAATATTATTTTCATTGCTGAGTGGAAAGATTGCTATGCCACTGGCAACCAGCTCCTGCCAGTTTTGATGGGACTGTTCAGCTAAATTTTCATTTTAATACCTGGGGTTTATAGCTCTAAGTTAAACTCAGCGAAAAAAAACCTAAATGGTGTGCTTCTTATTCCTCTAAATAAAAATAAATACTTCAAAATACATAATTCAGCTATTAAATCTGCTTTTGATGTAAAGCACTCTGGGCCACGCTCTGAAAACCACTAGATGGCACTGAATGGAGGTCTTTTTTAAAAGAACTGATTCTAGTAGGAAAATTCTACGTAAAGGATCTAAGTATCCACAGATAGTGTGCTACACCAACGAATAACTAATTACAGGCTTCATTAATGCAAACCAATTCAGAAGCTGGAAGACAAGCCTCATCCCTTGCAGTGTACCAACCCTTTTGGAATGGAGCACGACAGCCGTAGCTGGACACCCGCAGCCTGTCATCCCCCGTTCTGTGGGAAGCAGCTACTTGTGGGGCCCAGGTAGACCCAAGCAGCTGCTCCTTCTCACCACGAGGCTTAATGGATCAAACCATTTGCACCAGCGTACGGAAAATCACGCTACCAGGAGTCAGTGCTCACAAAGGAGACACAGGAGTCCTGTAAAAAAATAATAATAAAACTTTATTCGAATCAAGAGAGAGTCCACATGACATCTTCCTGTGGGGTCTCTCAACCTACAGAGGGACGCAGCCTCCTTTTATCCTACTTTTCTCGACTGCAAGAGACCCTCCTCATTTTCCCACTGGCTGAGGTACTCTGAGTGTACAGACTTCCGGATCTGCCGAAGACTTTCAAGACAAAATGTTCTTTTGACATAATCAAGACATTCATGTTATTTAGATATTCCAGATATTCAGGTGGTTTGACATATTCAAGGAATCATGTAATTTAAATATTCCAGATATTCAGGTAGTTAATACATTTAACACATTCAGAGGATGTTGTTGTTTAGATATTCCAGATATTCAAGTAATTTACATATTCAAGGGATCATGTAGTTTCGATATTCCTTCTTAAAACTGAGTTCACACAGGCTTCTTTTGTCCCTTGTCTTGAGCCTGGGTGTGCACAGGCTGCTTTTGTACAGACACCAAACTGGTGTTCCTATCACCAGCAACCTGTGCCAAGGGATGAGCAAGAACCAGTATCATTTTTGACATTCAGCATGCCATTTCAGTGGTATCTACCTCTTTCTGGTTTTGTTTTTACCCCTAGTAGGATATAAAAAGACTTTCAGCCTCAGGGACTGGTAACGGCCAGCTACCAGCACAACACCTCAACTGACAGCATCGATTTGATTGCTCAGTGTTGTCCAAGGCAGAACAGGGAAAAGTATTGTAGGAGGAAGTAATTTCAGTGCTTCACATCCCTTAGCATGCTTTTATTTTATCACATAGGTAAAACTCCCAAGAGTCTCCAGGCAAGGCCCATGCAGGCATGGCTCCACACCCACAGCAAGCCCAAAAGGTCTTCAAGCACAGGGCCTCACGGCCAGCTGCCCTCACACCAAGGCCGTGCCTGTGGTGAAAGAGAGCTGCAGGCTAAAGGGAAGGAGCGAGGCTGGCATGGAGCAGCGAGGAGACCGACTGCCTTTGTCTCAGCCCCAGGCGAGAGCGCGGGCCCGCAGCGATGGCGCAGAAAGGCTCCGCCGCGGCTGCAGGCCTCGGCCCGCCCAGAGGCGGGAAAACAAACCCCGCCCCCTG
>NW_010232548.1:55740-61632 GCF_000690775.1 Eurypyga helias | reverse complement strand
AAAATAAAATATATAAATAAAAAAGAAGTAAATAGGAAGAATAAGGACAGTAAGAACATTGCATAAACACAGCAGCCCAAACAAAAAGTGGAAATGGTTTTCTGTATCCTTGTCTTAGTTTCCTTTATCTGTGAAACAAACTAGAATATAGGTAATGGGAAAAAGGGAAATTGTAGAACATGATTGGTTGGTAGAAGAAAGGCAAAAAATATCAAAGCATAAGGAAAGGGATTTAGTGATAGAAAGGAAGACAAGAAGATGTTAAAAAATGCTATAGATAAAAATTATGATTTTTACATGGACAAATCAATGAGATAAAATGAAGTGATCATTAAAACAAACATATAACGTAACAATGCAAGAAAGATGATAACTGCATCAGAACAAGAATCTTTAGTCAGTTGTAGATATGTCGGCAAGGAATATAAGACAGAGGGCAAGTATAAATCGATTGTTCCCTAGACTGCCTCTCAAAATCTAACAAATGGTAGTTTAAGAATTTTCTAAGTGGAAGGATAAGTATGCATATGAGTTTCATGCTATAAACCATATGGATGACATCATTGCTGTAGAAAATGCTGCTGCTTTTGTGATCCCAAACAATGGGGACACAGTGAGCAGGGAAAGGGGACAATGCAAATATTTTACTCCAGATTTCATTCATTCTATAACTGCCATGTAGGGTCTAAATTCTAAATCAGAAAGTGCAACCAGCAGCTGGCTGTGGGAGAATGATAAAAAGTGATATGGAAGTTTTGTGGTAGCAAGGATGGTGAAGATATGAGAAGAAACCTATTAGCTCACAACGCAGCAGAGTATGGAACCCAGGAGACATTGACCTATTTGTTCCTGAACCAGTTCATCCATCCAACTGCTTAATGAAAAATAAGCTTCATTACAACAGTACTTTTGAAGTACATGATTACATAGCTTTGCTGAATCTGTGACTACAGGATGATGTCCTCTGAGCTTCTCATACTGAATGAAACTCAAACTTGAAGCTGGATTTGGCAGAACCCACACAATTAACTCTATTCCTATTCATATATCTTATGATAATTCTGCATGTGAAACTCCATAAATTTTTCACTTGAGTTTCATATTAGCAATTTAACCTTGCAGAAATCTACTTTCTATTCTCAAAATACATATCCTTCATTGTAAAGATAGCATGTTCATGATATTTGTAGATCCAAGATGTGGTACAATTTGGGAAAATCCAGGAAAAAAGCCGTAAGTGTGACAGAGTTCTAGCTCCTATGGCTTAGAGAGATGTAGTAAGCAGAGTTGTTATATCCTGAAAAGAAAACTGAAGACATGAAAGCAGTCTTCATGTATGGAAAAAGATTCTGTTTTCAGTGTCTATAGTGGAGAAGACAAAAAGCATCAGACCTAAAATGAAGCAAGAAGAATTTAGGCTAAATTTCAAGAAAGATTTTCTATCAGAAGGGCTTCTAAGAACGAAATAGGTTACTTAGCTAAATTATAGAGACTCAAGAATGGCAGCCCTTAAGAACAGATTTAACAAAATGTGTCAGGAATGACCTTCTTATCGTTGATAAAGATTAACTCAATGAAGTGGAAGGATACCCCTGCAACTGCTGTAACTGTGCCAGTAGCTCATTATTTAACATGGGAATAGATTGCACATGCCTACTAAGCAACAGGAAAAAATGGTGTTAAACATGGATTGAAAGACATTAGTGCCTAAATACTGCCAGACCTTCAGCTTTCACAAAAGAGAATGAAGATGTTTACATGGGGATGACCTTTTCCTCTCATTGACATTAAAAAAGTAGTCTCTTTAAAAAGAAATTGCTATTTGTAAACAGGCTGGCTGCTTGGCAATATTTATGCAATTCAAGTTATAATTGCTGTATAACAAGGAAATACAAATTATATTTGTGGAGTAACGGGGTGTCAGGGCTGTGCCTGTGCACACTCCCAACACACTCAGTCATCAATTCCCTAAGTGGTTCAGGAACTTCACATTAATGGCCAGCAAAGATGAGACGATGGACTGATGAGACACAAGGACTGAGCTGCTATCTGGTTTCAAAACAATGCATTTGACTCATTGTCACATGGGAATTTCAGACAGACCTGGCATCATATACTTCCTCTAGGAAGCTCCTGCTGGACCTGGACCAATTGATAGGCACCATTTCTATGGACAGATGTACTGATAAACATCCTGGGTACAGTGTCAGGCTGTCACAGGAACTCTTCCAGACAGGTCCAGCTGCACATGGGTAAGATATTTCTAAACAGTCAGTAGAATTTTTTCGTGCAGATAAGGAAATGTTCATTTAGGACAGTCTTTTATACTTAGCTAACTGAAATGTTTTTTACATAAGATATTCAATAGAAATGGAGTATGTGTAACCTGGATCAATCACGTAGGAACTCTGACCAGCTGGGTTATAAGAATTCAGCAAAATACAGGTTTGGGGAGTCTTATTCATTCAAGCTAAAAAATCTTGTTACAGGGACCTTTGCAATGAAGACTGCTGTCACATCCAGACAGCAGCTGAATGTCCTGTTCAGAAGATCAGATTCCCTGTATGAGCATTACTTTCTGTAAAAGATCCAAAAAAATTAATTTTATTTCAGCCAACTTTCTGTCAATGAGTGTGTGCATAATTGACATGTTAATCTAAAATTTGCAGATAAAATTGCAGGTTTTATTACAGTTTAGTTAAACCCTTCCACCAATATTATGAAATAATGTGCAATGAAGAAGACAAGATGCCTTCTTCAAAGAATTTTCACATTAACTATTTCTAAAAACAAGAATAAATAATCTTTGACAATGCTCTAGAAGACATTTTAAGCTGTCTTTAAATATAACATCAAAAAGCAAAAAACAAGACATACAGGTATGCAGGTCATTGTTACTTTTGGACAATATAGCCTGGGTTTTTTTATTTGGGGGGTGGGGGGGTGGCGATGTTGTGTTGTGATTATTTTTTTTTTTTTAATACTTTTATCTTAAAGATTCATCTGGTTGTCCAAATAATTTACTTTCTTGTGCTTTCAATGAGTCATTTTTTAAAGTCTTCCCCCATTCAAGTAAATGCAAATGTAGTTTGGCAACAAAACCTTTTGATACTTCAGTTATGGAAGAGAGATGGGTGCTACTTGGCTGACGTCAAATGCTGTCACACAACCATGACAAAATAAATTGTGAGTTTAATAAAAAGTCTGGAAGGTTGTAGTTTTGCTACCAAAAGAACAAAGTAAATTTGTTTAGTCTGTGGAGCAAACCTAGAAGCAAATCCATACCCTGATACAGTACAAAATAATCAGCTCTGCTGACCTCATACTTCTAGGATCACAGAGAAATTTATGTACACCAAATAATGCAGCAATGAATTTGAATCCAACAGACAGCAATTACGAAAACACTACATTTAATACCTACATTTTATACCTACATTTAATTTCTTACTTTATTTTGTAATAGTGAAAATACAGTTTTTTGCACTTCTAAAAATGTAGTATTATTTCCATTACTTCCGATAGTACAGTAACCTAATGTATTGCTGTCTTGTAATGTAACTTTTTCAATTGTTGTATTTTAAACTTTTTTTGATCATTTAACCCTTTTAGGCTATAGTTAGTCATGGCCTTGTTCTTACATAAAATATTCACATGCTAAACTTTGAGCACAAGTAACCTTATGAAAATCAATGAGCTGAACAGATGTTTAAAATTAATTATGACAATAAATCTTTGGAGACTTGAGGCCTTTAACTTACCTGTACCGAAAGTATTATAGTAAATTTCAAGGAATGACAAGAAGTTTTATTAAAAAAGTGGCAGCACCAAATTACAAAACAATTCTGTATACATTACTGAGTAAAAAATTAGGACATTTACTTTTTCCCTTAAAACTCCAAATCCTAGGCCAAACAAAATGGAACTTGTAATTTCCAGAGGGAAGAAACCTAACTAAGAAGCATTTTTGGTGGAGTGAGGACAAAATGAGGGGGAATAGTACTCAGAAAGGGATAAATAAAAAAAATATCTGAGCACAGTTTTATTTGGATGAGTATTGGGGCTAGATTCAAAAGTGTGTTATAATAATGAAGTGCAATTTATGTGAAACTTAACACTTAGAAGTGTGATCCAGACTCCTTCACCTTTTTTTTTCAGATGCCTCAATTCCTACTGTGTCAAATTACTTACCTGGTTAGCACAAAAGAGTCAACAGATAAAATTCATAAATTAATTTAAAAAAAACAATCAAAACTCGGGACTTTTTCTTGCTCTTGGTATGCTCATGAGACCTGTCTGATGTTATATTTATGCTTTCCTACTTTTCTCTCTGGTCCAGACCTTCCTGTCATTCTTGGCTGTGCAATATGGCCCAGCTTCAACTGAGCTATGCACCTGTCCCAGCCTGTATTCCAGTCAGAGAGGTAGGAATTGCATGTGTGTGGGACAAAGAAGGCATTGGACCCAAATTTTTTGATCCATCAGAAAAAGGGGAAATACAGAAGGTGGGAAGTGGAGGCAGTTTGTCTTGTGCACAAGGCCTGCCTCCTCTGTGACCGTATAGGGAATGTAGACAAGCAGCTGTCACTATCTGAAGGGATGTTCTCAAGTACATCAGTATGGGTCAAACTGTTAAGATGATGGTTGCCCAAACCAGTAGAGGACACGCTAGCTTCATTCTGAAAATCCTGAGCTACACTCCTGCAGGCAATAGCCATTTAACCTATTAAGGTGAGTCTGATTGATCTATGTGCAAGCACAGACCTGGAGTAATGTATGTACCTATTTTTGGGCTGGATTTGTCTTATATGCTGCCTCCTCAAAGTGTAGGTGAAGACCATGTGTCATGCCTGTGTCTCTGTATTAACATATCTATAGGTGGCAGAGTTACCTAGTTACTTTGAGTATTCCTGGGCAAGGATTTTGGGAAAATTACCTGGTTTCATGGATTCCAATCCAGGATTCTGAAGACTATATGTGGGTAACTATATTGTTATATATAAATCCTCAAGGCCTTATTTAATTATGACTTCAAAAAAGGCATTTTCACTGATCACACTGGGAATTAAGAGATTTTTGCTGAGGTCACATATATAAAAACAAGTTTCACTTCTTCATACATTGAAATTTCTAAATAAATCACCCTAGAGCAAACAAACTATATAGCCTGGTAATGAAAATTAAAGAGGGGAACGAGTCCTGACTTCTTAACAGACTACCAATTCTGGAAGAATAATTTATTCCTCTAAACTTGGACGACAACAACTATTGTGTCAATGACTATAGTACCTTTAAGATTACTTTATTATGACTTTGAGGATGACAAGTCTTTCTGCTACTACCCCACCTCCTCCTTTTAAGGCAAACACTGGCCTTAATTACCTAAATAAATCAACAAGTCAGCCTTTGATATTGTGTGGTGTTAATTCTTACAGTCAAGACATAAACAGGTACATTGAAAAGTAACATTAGGAGAGTAATTTCAAATGCAGAGTGCTACTTGTTCTTTTCCATTTCAAGGCAGTCCTGATAATGTGAAGATGTTTGTTACTGCCCTGTAAATCTGTTTT
Source organism: Eurypyga helias (assembly GCF_000690775.1). Lineage (NCBI taxonomy): Eukaryota > Metazoa > Chordata > Aves > Eurypygiformes > Eurypygidae > Eurypyga > Eurypyga helias. The sequence continues at coordinate 56,062 of NW_010232548.1, read as the reverse complement.
TACAAAGAGCTGTCCATCTGCTAATCTTGCTCAATTTAGTGAAGGCGTTCTGTTTCTTCACTGCAAGGATTGAATTATATACAGACCTTGTAGATCAAAACAAAGTTCTTGGTACTTTCCTTCTACTTTTGCAGCGGTTTCTGTTCACACCTACATGGTTGCACAAATATCTAATGCTAATTTTTGTTGTATATATATACTTGTATGGAAGACATACAAAATACTTTCCATAATGTGCTGAAAATCAGAGAAAACTCTTGATCATAGAATCACAGAATGGCTTGGGTTGGAAGGGACCTTAAAGACCATCTAGTTCCAACCC
>NW_010232548.1:8613-55696 GCF_000690775.1 Eurypyga helias | reverse complement strand
CACCCAGCCTGGCCATGAAGAGAGCCAAGGATGGGGCATCCATCCCTGATCTCCAAGCTCTCTGTGACAGAATCCAGAGCCACACTTAAGTCTGTCAAGCACTTCAAATTTCCATCTCTGTGCAAAAAAATGTTCCGGTATTCCTGGCTGTATTAGACATATTTTCTTCTGTTATCTTATAAACAGTTAATCTGGCATATTTATCCAAAACTGTCTTGCTAAATGATCTGCCCTAAAGTCCAACATTTTTGGGTTGCACAAATAAGGAACTTGTGGTAAGCAGACACCTCCCAAGCATATAAAGGTGGTGGGTCTCTGACTCTAGGGCAGCTAGGCAAGAAGGTAATCAAGAAAGACTTCAGAGGAGGATTATAAAATCCATAGAAGTAAATATTGTAATAAATTGTAGAAATAAAATTAAAACATTTGGGATTCAGCAAATAGATTTTCTGCTGTAAGCGATCTCAGAAAATTTCCATTTATTTCTGTTTGTTATGGTAATCTTCTTGAAGCTGTATGCCTTCCAAGTCTATGTATATGTATGAAGATATATATGATATATATATCAGGCACATTTACCCTTTTATGACAATTTTCTGTGCTCTTTAATGTGACAGAACTTGTCCCAAATATAAATTCTCAAAGTCAGTAGGAACACACACATGAAAAGGCGAATGTAGCTAAATGGTATTTTCTATCAAGAATAAAAATAACAAAGAAATCAAAACTCTGAAACAGGTCTTGCATCTTCAGAAAAGGTAGTGAGGTCCCAACAGACAAAAGGCATTGAGATGTTGTCACTGCTTTCTCAGTATTACTCCATTAATCCCTGAGTTTAGTCCTGAAGTAAGCACTGTTCTACATGATTCATGATTCATGCTTCTAAAAGGGGCTGCATATTCTCAACATGAGGTTTCAAGGCACACTCTGGAGTAAGCAGACATGATCTAAGGAAGCATGCTATGGCATGGAAAAGAAATGGAAAATAAATTTTAAAGATATTAATTGCTTATGAAACGTTCTAGCCAGATATTTCCCTGGAATTATGATGATCAACTCTAAGAATAAGTATCTGCAGTCAGTGACCCATTAGCTAAGCCTTACAGAGACTGACACAAGCTGAACAACAAAACAGGAACACTGTGCAGTCAGAGAAGACAATTCAGAGCACATTCTGTTTACATTAAAGTGTGATGCAAAGCACAAACACGGTGCCCAAAAGCACTGTGTGAAAGGTGCAATATGGACCAGAGAACTGCTGACAGATTCTGGAAGGGCACAGTGTGCAGTGTCACTGCCTCATCTGACGTGGTAGTATCATTATCCCATGATCTTGGTCATGATTTTGTTTAATGCCTAATCAAGCAGGGTAGCAGTGGAGACATATTGCCTTGAGTTCTCTGTCTGAACTTGAGTACCTTGTGGCTAGCTAGTTACAATATCAATAATAAAAAATAACAACTTCAAAGCTACTGGCAAAGAATATGCTTCACAATTAATACCTATACAGTGTCTGTAACAGACAAGGATAATGTGTCAATGGAAATATTTGTATTTTCTTAAGAATATAAATTAGTATAGAATACAGTTATCTGCTTTCATTTATTATATTATTATAATAATAATATATAGATGCTGTTTCAGGTTTTCATTACAGACAGAACAATTTGAATGTAACCCAAAATCACAGAATCATAGAATGGTTTGGGTTGGAAGGGACCTTAAAGACCATCTAGTTCCAACCCCCCTGCCATGGGCAGGGACACCTTCCACTAGACCAGGTTGCTCAAAGCCTCATCCAGCCTGGGGAAGACATCCAGGGATGGGGCATCCACAGCTTCTCTGGGCAACCTGTTCCAGTGCCTCACCACCCTCTCCGTGAAGAAGTTCTTCCTAATGTCCAATCTGAATCTACCCACTTTCAATTTAAACCCGTTACCCCTTGTCTTGTCACTACAAGCCCTTGTAAATAGTCCCCTCCAGGGGGACTTAATCTGACAATTAATTTCTGATAATCTTCTGAAAATACCTCTTAATTCGAAGAGATTTTCATCATTAGATCTAAAAGCACTACAGAAAAGCAACTGTGCTATCTCTGGACAGGAAACTGCAGCCATAGTTTCACATTTCGTTTCTTCTGTTACTGCATTTGAAAGGCCACCTCAGTCGAGCAGACATTACTGTTTGTCACAACATGTTATACAGTGGATCAATATCTGGTAACTGAAGTGATTTAGTTTAAAAGTGTATCTGGAGGGAAAAATATAATCAGATTCATTCATCATGTAACATCAGAAACCCCCCAACATTTGTACTGGTTCAAATGAAGATGGGAAAGGGTATCTAGGAATGGTGGAGGAAACAGGAACTCTGTAAGCTCCTGAGAAAAAACAAGTGGAATAAATGTCTGATTCACTCACTGGTGAAATGTATACCTTCAACTTATCCTGCTAAAAAGAAGCATAAATGTTAGTGGATCCTATAGCTTCAGACTACTTTTTCTCCCAATTGCTTAAAAAAAAAATATATATATAAGAAACAGATCGCTAATTTAAGAAAAGAAAAAAACCAAAAGATGGTGATTTAGGCTAATCTTTTAAATGTTAATATTTGGGTTTGATGGTATTACTAGCCCTCTGTCAGAAATACCTGTCACAGACTTTATTAGGAAAATTAAATCAGTGACCTCCTTATTCAGTTTTAGGAGGGAAGAAAGACCTATTTTATGATGCATTAATTTCTTTAAATTACAGACTGCAGTCAATTATACCAGTTTGTTGCTTGTCTATAAAACTCTAGAAAATGTTTCAAGAAGAGATGTCATTTGTTTATATGAGCCATATTAGACCCTTCCTCGCTGCCTCTTTTTGGAAGGAAGTAGAGTGAGTTTGCTCTTCACCTGTTTGGTACAAATTAAAACACATGAGAAATCTGCCAGCATTAAAGAGATTTCCTGATACTTGTGCCCCAGGACATACACTGATATACAGATCCAGAGTGGAAAGACACATATATTCTAAGATTTCCTATTAGTGCCCTGCTACACACATGAGGGCTTATTCAATATTTTTTAAAGCACAATGTCAGCAAATTTGAAACACCAGATCTCAACTGGCAAATCTGCTGAGTAGCCATTTAAAACATGCAATGGTAGCAAGCACAAAAGCACAGATTCCTGTGCCAGACTGTTCACAAGAGGGATGCCTTAAACAACTCATGTGGAACGTATTGTGAAAGACAAACTTGGAGAGAGACAGAACAAGCTCTGCAGAGGTGGGGCGTTGGGCTGTTTATCTCTTGCTTTCTTCTGTTGTAGCTACACGCGATTTTGGGCACGTGCCCAAAAAAGGGTCAAACTCTGGCTAGACCTGAGAAAGAACTTACTAGAGACATCTCACTGAGAACTTTCAAGGATGTCTGACTGCACAGGTGCAAGCTAGAGAAAATGAGAATCTCCTGAAATGACCAATTGGTTAGGCTTAAGAAAGACTATATAAGGGCATCATCCCACCTGCGTTTTTGTTGACCCACCACCTACAGACCAAACCTGCTGTTCCACAACAACACAGGATCCAAGGGTGGCAATACTTCTCCTTTCTCTATTCTTCTCTCTTCCCTTTCTCTCTTCCTCCTCCTTTCTTTTCCACTCTTCTAACATATATGCATGTATATAAGTTTTGTACAAATTGCACCAGTCTGATAGGAAAATAACTCCATTAGGCTTGCTAAGGATTGTCAGTTAATCATTGCCAAAACTGCAATGGTTCACTCATTAAATTTATCAGTTAATAAAGTTACCAGTGAGATTGTTCGTCTGAGTCATTGTCATGACTCTATTGGACCTGAGGCTCTGCCAAGCAGAGATCGGCCTTTTGCTGGTACACAGAACCTCAGGGAATCAAAAAGATTCACCTTTCTCCCAATCCACCACATGGGACGACACAACTCCACAATAAATATAGACCATTAACAATAAGTACTAGAGTAGAAAGTCTTATCTGAGTTAATCTAAGACATAACAGCAGAAGATCCAGTTCAGGTATCAGTTAAACTTCAGACTGATTCCTACTTTATCCATGTAAGTTCAGCCAAACATAATAAATCCTTCACAAATTGTAAAAGCACGTATAAGCTCACTTTAATGGGAAGAACAGTATTGCTACTTCTCCTCATAATAGAGGATCATCTTAGATTCATTTTCTTCTTGAATACTTTGCAAATGCATTTTAGCCAGACCTCTGGATGCTTATTGACAGGATGAACAGCTTATAGGGAATTACAGTGTTTGGAATGGGTAGAGATTTTTTTTAAATTACAATTTGATTCTATTAAACTAAATAGCTTACATCCACTAAAATCTGTTACAGTTCTGTTAACTAATTAGAAAAGTATTTTAAAGAATTGTAATGGACAGTTTTCTAAGCTCTCAGATTTAGGTTTTTTTTAGATTGCCCACAGTCTGCAAAACTTTTTTTATTAAACTGACATTTCCCATATTTTGTGCAACCACTAGTAACTTGTTACATTAAGCCATAATACAGAGGGTATATAAAAAACCCCATTTTTTCTGTAACTTTCCCTCACATATAGAAATCAGTGTTTCCCTTTAGAGTGCTCTCCATGAACTACTTTTGAGGCTTTACTGTGTGTTTATGTAAGGAAAAATAATAATACAAAATGTTATTCCTCATTTAGGTCTTATGTCATATAATTGCAACTCCTCCACATAGCCATTAGGAAGTGCAAACTTAAGTGCTCTATCTGCAGGGTGGGTTAAGAACATACAGTACAATAATTAATGGAGCGTAGGTAGGTACTACAAGTACAATGTTTTAACCATCTATTTCTTCTGCAAAATTATTACGAGGCAAAGTGGTTCCAAAAGCCAGTGCACCATCATAGCAATGTAACTTTCTTAACAGGACATCCAAGGAGTAAATTGTTCTGTCCAGGTGCATGATATTCCTTAAAGAAGCTCTGACATATCTCTAGAAATGTGGGGTTGGAAGATTGGCACTCTAAAACATGGCCAGTAACAATGCAGTCAAAATTATTATCAAGTAAGAATATTAAGTTTGAAGTGTTTATTATTCATACAGCTCTCTCATTTTTATGTTCGGAAGAGAAAAGGTTTTCATAACACCATAAATTTTATGTGAATATTATTTGCCCTTTTTAGATGAAGGGACAGATTGATCCAATGAAGAATTAACCACAAGGGAAATGGAAGGCAAATTTTAAGAAACAAGATAAATTATTTGAACATAGAAGTTTTCTATTCATTTTTATTAGGATTATTAGTCAGACAAACCTGATTGTTTTAGACAAATGTACAAGGATAAGAATTTACAAAACATGATCAAAGCTGTAAATGGATTTTTTACAACCACCTGTTAGAAGTCTCAGCTGCTGTGCCTTTTGTTTCCTGTTTTTACTTTTCCTACCTGTAGACACCTGCTCCCAAATAATACTTCCTTGCCAGCTGATTTTGCTGCCCACAGAGTAGGTTTACATACTTCCTTTCAACTCTTTGTAAATAATAGACTACATGGAGGTAGAACCTCCTCTTCCAAAGAAAAACTGCCTGCAAGGCTTCTGAGAACAGTCATGGTCAGGTTAAACACTACATACAGGAACTATGAATGATCTTCTAGAATGATGTGCTTCTCACCCACCTATTAAATGCAGGTGCAATGAAATAGACTTGTAGCTACAACTATACAAGCAGAGTAAATTCATTATTAAAACAATTAGTATATTAATTGCAGATATTTTTTAGTGAAGAAAGTTGTATACCTAGTATCTCCCACATTAAATGACTCAAAAGTATGCACCTTTAAAGACAATCTATAAAATTATCTTTAAATCTTTTCCATATTTTGTGTTTGCACAAGACTATGACAAAATCACAGAGTCTACAATGGAGACTACTTCCTGCCTCCTTTCTTCACAATTTTGCTTACATTGCCATACATTTCTCCAGATACCAGTGTAGTCACTAGTGCTTCATATATATTTCTGTCGTACAGCTAGTCTATATAACATTTTCATAGAATCATTTGGGTTGGAAGGGACATTAAAGCCCATCTAGTTCCAACCCCCCTGCCATGGGCAGGGACACCTTCCACTAGACCAGGTTGCTCAAAGCCTCATCCCGCCTGGCCTTGAACACTTCCAGGGATGGGGCATCCACAGCTTCTCTGGGCAACATGTTCCAGTGCCTCACCCCCCTCTCAGGGAAGAACTTCTTCCTGATATCTAATCTAAACCTCCCCACTTTCAATTTAAACCCATTACCCCTTGTCCTGTCACTACAGGTCCTTGTAAACAGTCCCCCCACTAGCTTCCTTGTAGGAAGGAAGCTTCTATCTTGATATTAAATTACATACACATCTGCAAAGCCTGTCTATAAGCACTACAAACAGTGTTAGAACAAGAGTAGATCCAGGACAAAAACGTTAGTTCATTTCACTAGATTGTTCTTACCTAAAACTACTTAAAGTTTACTACTTAAAGTTCTTTAATTGAACAAAGACGGCTTTCAGCTTCACACGATTTCCAATATTTTATAAGGAGGAGCAAGTTCTCCAGCAGCAACAGACTAGTAGTCCTGTGACTGGGGCACGCTTTAGCATGTAGAAGCTGTGAAAGAAGACTTTGTCAAGATTTTTATCCACAGATCTTTAATATCTTTTTACCTTACCATTTTTCTTCAGTTCTTGGCTCTCTTTCTGCCTCTCTATCCTAACAGCAGCTAAGAGAGTTCAGCTGCCTTCTGGCTCTTTCCTTGGCTTGTAATTGCACACTGCCCTCTGTGTCCTCTAATCTTTTTACTGACCGACAGTATGTGTTGGCATTTTGTGGCTTTTGGATAGGATTTGTGAAAATATTTGCAAATATTCCTGCATCAGTGTTGCATAACAAACTGTATGTGAAACTATTTGCATTTAGAGGCAGAAAAATGATTTAACTTGTAACCTTTCCAGCTCTCCTGTTCTACATATTCATTCAGAGCATCAATCATTTCTTCCATCTCCTTTTTTTTTTTAAAGGTTACATTTGGTTTCGCATGAAAAAGACCCTTTCTTAAATATATATATATTTAAACATATAAAGTTTGTCAAAATCTGTAAGTAACATGTTTCATGTCATCTACTTCTCTAGCAAACTTCAAGCAGTACCTATTTACCTTTCCACTCTCTCTTAAACCATAACCCTTTTATGACTGCTTTCATGGTCTGTGTGACCCAACTCACAGCAGTAAGAAAAAATGCCTAGAATAACTAGTTACAAGTATTTTATAGATCAGATGGAAAATTAGTTACACATACAGATATAATTTCAAAACTTTTGGCAGCCTGAGAGGTCTCTAAAATATATGCATTATGCTTAACTTAGGAAAAAACTTTTTAATCACAATGAAAAAAACCAATTGATATGTATTTTTTTCATGTACAGTATTAATTTCGTCTCCTAGTTGTAATTTTTTTTAACTTTTTTTTTTTTTTTAAATCTCCTTAGCTTGTGTGCAGTCTTCTTAACTGAAATGTCCAATTCGGAATCTTAATCACTAAGGTTTTCCTCTATAGCCAGTCACCCCTCAGGGGAATAATTTATCCCACCTAAAATCTCTGGAGTGGTTTATCACTTCCAATTAATTATTAAGGTTGCTGAGAGAGGAATCCTTTCTAAATTGCATGCAGTATAAGGGGTAGAATGAATTCATCCTTTCGTATTAAAAGGAATCTGTTTGTCTACTCTGTCTGAAAGAGCTCTGTGGTACAATATTCAGCCTGTATTTTCCTTCCCAGCTGCAGAAATACAGCTTTAGGTTTTCAATAATCTTCATCTTTATTCTTAATGTAGTAACTGCTAAAACATTGCTCAAGACAGCCAGAACAGAGCAATTCAGAGTATTTAAGCTAGACTTCCAAGTCACATTCTGGTGGTGCTTCTTTCTTTTCCCATTGACTGGAGCCTACGTATGCATATTTTCTGACTGAGACACCTGCAGTGACATTCAACTTCTGACACCTAAACTCAGATGTCTGAATGTAGCTCTGAGTACCTATGCTGTCTTAACAGAATGTCAGTTTTATGCATGCAGCCAACAGTGTCAATCACCATGTGCGGTCCTTCTGCTTGGGGGAGAGACTTTTGAGATTTCTAGATGTCCGGAGGATGTCCAGATGTATAGGTTTCTATTGGAAACCAGTCAAGCAGGTTTCAAATAACCTCGAGAGAATGGACATGGCAGACACCTGGAATAAGCACTTCATGTGCTTCAGAGAAACTAACATGCAACCTCACCACAAATAGGATACGCATACCCTATATGCTATAGGGTCTTTTGGGTTTATTGTACTCATGAAGACTCTAAGTGTGATTGCCTAAGATACAGCAGTTCTACTGTGTTTCCACTTGCCAGTGTTGGCAGGACAGAGGTAGGTGCTGAAAGGTATCCTCTTCATATGGTTTGAACTCCAAGCGGTCCTTGTCCGCATTCAATAGACACATCACAGAAATCTGGTTAACCAGTAGTGTGCTTTAGACACACTCACACTGAAAACCCTTCTGACATTTGACATATTTTTAAACTTAGTTATATTGCCTCTGAATACAAAGACACGATTTCAAATTTATTGTATGCCCAGAAGTCTCTTTTGAATTCAAGATCATAAATTAAAAAATAGGATCTTAGAATATATTCAGTAAATTATTGTGTGCTCAGTGCTGGGCTGAACAAGCTAGCTCACGTGAAATAACAATATGTTTTCTATGATTCCTATTAAAAAATAAAGTAACAACATATCTATATTTTTCAAATTCGTAGACATTTAACTTTTTACCATTTTTTCAGGTTTTTTTTCTCAGTTCTAAGCAGGACTGGATGCAAGAAATTACAGTAGAAATTTTACAACCAAGACAGTTGTCGTGATGGTTTTAGGTCAACTGTGAAATCTTAAAGGAACTGATTTTCAAATTAGCCAATACTGTCAACTAGGCAAATTCTCCAGTGTCCCTTATCCCATCATTTTCTTTGGACATGATGTGTATTGAAGCCCAAGGAAAAGCTTCCAGGTTCGGTTAAGGGGTAATACATGAGAAAAAGAAGGGAGCTTCTGTCTTTGAAAATACAGCCGAAGACTTAAAAAAATTCCTGTGGTATTTAATGTCTGGTGTATAGGACCTTTTGCAATTTTAGATAAAGACAGATGCTAGTTTTTTATATTGCGAGTAAGGAAAAATATTAAAAATTAACCCAGTGTAATGAACATGGTTTCTAATGATGAAGTTTGGCCATTATCACTTTTTTATCCTTGAGAAATGTTTCATAGGTGGTGCTGACTAGAGTCAATTGCTACCCACTGTCTTTTGCTGATAGATAGCCACTCTGCTCTGGAGAGCACTTACACAGAGCAGAATTATTTTTAGTTACAGATATTTGGGAGCTTCAAGTCATTACTACGAACCATGTGGCATTAAACACCTGCGGCAAACTGCCAACTCTGACAAACTCTTTACTGCGACCCATGCGTATATGCACAATTAATATCAGATTGTACAGCATTAAATTTTGCTGTCTGACTTATGAATGAGTTCTCCCCTGCAGGCGTGGAAACAAGAATCAACAATGATCCTACTTACCAACCCAGGAACAGCTAACCTACTTTTGATATGTCTTCCTCCTAGACTTATAAAAAGAATGTAAAATACCTTGATGATATATCACCTTTTTTTTTTTTTTTTCCCTAATAGGGATTTCAGTAAAAACCTCCAGCAATTTATATCAAATATTACTTCTTCCATCACTGACTGAAATTTATGTAATTTAATTAACTTATGCCTCGGTGATATTTTGGAAATGAAGTAGCTCTGAAGTAGTCATTGAATGGAAACTACTTAATATTCCATCAGAGTACATGGCAACATAAACCTAATTCTCTCAATAAGATGACACTCTGAATATAAAAAGGTAAGATAAAAAGGTAGGAAAATTGGACTTTTTTATTTAGTGTAAAAAAGAACATGCAGTTCAGCTACCCTGGCAAAGTAATTGTGCTGCAATGGATGGAAGACGACTGGAGTTGAGAATGTGGCTTCCAGAGAGGGTGCTGTGAGTGGCAGTGAAGATACTGCATGTTTTGCATATTCAGTCTCAGAATTGATGGGTGCTACCATTAATTCTCGTTATTTTTTGGCACGTGTTGAACAGAACTAGTTTCAATGCCTTCTTATCCACCTACAGACAGGATTCAAAATATTCTTCTCAGTTTTCATACTTCTTTATGATTCGCTCTCTTATTTCTCTAAACTCAGACCTAGTTGTCCAGACTGCATTTGCACTGTTTCTACTAGTTAGTGATGTTAACTTACTTTTCATTCACCCAGAGTTTTCCTCTGAATTTACAAGTAACTGTGTATGGCTTTAGACAATGATGGCACAATCAACCTTTCTGAAAATTTAATGATCAAAAGTTCTGGTGTTGTTTGGTGGGTTTTTTTGGTTTTTTTTTTTTGTTTGTTTGTTTTGGTTTTTTAAGATAAAGTATCTCCTGTATTACATGAAACATTTCTCTTTTTTTGTAATTTTAAACTCACATTTTCCTGAATTTTGTAAACAGAAATGTGAAGTTCTATAGGAAGGCAAGAAAATTACATTATCTTTTGTAAAAGTAATTTGATATTTCCCATATTAATACATGAAAATATCTAAATGTTACAAGGAAGGAAAGATATCAATTAATATTATAGTGATAATTTGTGAGTTGGACACAGTGTATAGTTTTTTCACTTTAAAAAAATCTTGGTAAATACAGATTTCTATATTAACAGCAACATTCAACATGGTTCTCCTAATTAATGCAAATAAATTTAATGTGTACACTACTTGTAAATCAAAGCATCATTTTCATCTCTCTTACTATTAAACAGCAACACAGTACCATCAAAGTGATGCAAGTTCCACCAACAGTGAAACCATAATCTTAATTTATTATCTATGATTTTAAGTGATTACATTAATGTTTATATTATTTTTTAAAAGGTATATCCATGCAGAATCAGGCATTTTTGATGTTCCTACAGTATATCCATTCTACCTGGTCAAACCCAACATGAGACGTGAAAAAGAAACTCAGTCTGCATACAGACAACACACTGATGCAACACAAGCCTTCTGGTACCATGATTCAGAGTCAGGCTATTACTCCTTACCTTTGACATTAACAGGAAGCTAAGTGCATGTTTAAAACTAAGCAAGTGCCATGAGATATTTCAAAAGAAATGTCTCATGGTCTGTGACAGGAGCAGAGCAGGAAAAGTCTTAGTTATGATCATTACAACAACTGCAAGTATTGTTGTTTGTATCTCCAGTGAGAATTGTTCTGTCTTTTTTCCATCTTAATACTACATAGAAATAATTAACACAAGGGGACTCTGGTTTTTATCACCTCCACACCAGGGAGAGAAAATACTGTTCTCTTTAAACTTTGTTACAGGAATTTCACGTATTTCTTTAAACACTAATATTGTCGGATATAAATTACTACTGGTTCAATTTTCAGAGCATACAGAATAAAACATAAAAGGGTTTCTTTAAAGCAGACTTGAACAGGAGAAAAGTTGAGCATGGGCCAAGTGTGGGCCATATGCAGCAGGTAGAATATCACCTGGTGTGAACAGGCCTCGATGTAACACTGCTTCTTGGCAACCCCTGCTGAGGTCATTTCAGTCCATTTGATGACTGGGAAAGGGCAGCTTCCCTTCAAATCAGGGAGCAGAGTTAATGAAATCTATTGCAAATGTGTCAGAGCCAGCTTGACCATGGGAGGAAAAAAACCCATAAAGTCATTTCTGATATGACTCAGTTTTTGGGTAATTGGTAGTTACCCTCTACACTACCTGGCACTCAAAAAGCAACGTATTCTAAATTTCTGGCAGCCGTTAGAATGCTAATGTTTAATGTTGGCAGAAATTATACTTACCTCAGCCAATCTATTACATGCTACTCTTAGATACTTTGGCTGAAAGGTTCATGGTTTTGTTACTATTTGCTGTGGATTGACACTTTTTTCTTTATTGCTGTGCTCCAATACAAATATATTTTGTTTTAATTAAGTCATTACTGCTATCTTGTAGATTTGCTTAGCATTCCAACGTTTAGCTGTTATCTACATCTGTAATCTTCATCTATATAATTAATGTTATTTTTATGATATTTTGATGTGAAATCAGTTTGAGAAAGGCAGCCTTTAGCTGCTAATATAATCTTTAAAGATATAAAGTTCCAAAGGCTGAAAATAACTGTCATCCTCAAGGATTATTAATGAGCACACTTAGAGATGTTCTTACATATTCAAATACTTTCAGATAATCCGAACTGAGTCTCAAGGCTGTACAAATTTGCATAAGTGGTTCAAATTTCCAAAAGTTCTCAATAAACAGACAACCTGATGGACTAACTTGAAGTGGCACATGAGGAATGATGCTGAAGTTTTAATAATTGCAAACAACACTTGTTCATTTTTAACCAATAAGATGAATGGAACATGAGCAAGCTTAGATTTTGAAACAGAATAAAACAGAGCATGGAGAAAAACAGCTGACAGAATCTGGGAGCAGAAAAAAAAAAAAAGATAACCTGATTTTTGAAAGGAACTTTTGCCTCCATAACCCTTTCAAAACTGCACTGATTCACATAACCACCAAACCATTTATTCAATTATATCTGATTCACACTTACTTTGTAACTATGGACCTGAAATTCACTTCAGGAGAAAATATGTATGAAAAGGCAAGAAATGGGATGAACTGTGCATGTGCTCAATGCCACAGGCATAAATGATGCAAAAAGTGTCCACCTTTTTTGCCTAGTTCTTTTGACTCCTTTGATTCTTCACAACAGTAATTTTCACTTTCATTTACTTAGCCCCATATGCCTGGGGACCTTCTCCATCCCCTCTGAGCTGCTGTAATTTTTCTCTTAAAATATTCTCTGTCTCCCTTACCTTTTGATTAGATTAACTATAAACCAGATTGAGCATTAGAACTGCTATATAACAACACAATTAATTATGTATGTTATGTTGCAATGCAATTTCAATTGGTTTTATACTGTAACTGTCCTAGCAACTTAAATCAGGTTTCTCTCTTCCACTTCTAATATAAAATTCACTATTAATAAATAAGAGAAGACAAAAATCTAGCAGTTTAAGATCACACATGGAAGCTTTTTGCAACCAATATATTACTTTTGAAAGAATAGAGAGATATATTATACAAGACGTCTTTTTCTTTCCTGCTGGCAATTGTTGGAGTTTACATTAAATTGCAAGCCCCTGTAAGTGAAAGCCCTTGAACACAGAAATATAGAGTGTTTTCTTCTGAGATTAAAGGAGACATTTTCTAGGCCACTGCTCAACCAGGTATTAATATGCATTTATTTAAAATCTTTGTATTTCTGCCTGCTTTTTTTCATCATTCTTTTTTTTTTTCCCCTATATAACTCTGGAATTTGAACATTATGAATACATATACAACAATTTTTGTCTATCAGTGATGGCGAAACTGTTCCATGATAGAATGGAAATGAAAGCTTTGAAAAAAGATGAGTCTTCTTATTCAGTACTACAAAGAAAAAAAATTGATTCCAAGTATTAATGATTGATAGATTTTACAATTTATTTTAAAATTAAATTTTAAATTGATTAGACTGATAATTTAGAAAACTACAAACAAAAAATATTATGAGTTGTGTCTCTATAAATGTTTTCAGCAGCTTATGTAAATTATATATTTGGATTTTTTTTAATTACCACTTTATCTTTACACAAGGAAGGAAAATCTATGCTACAGTGGCAAAAAGGCATACCTTTCCACCACTTAATTTCCCAAAAAAAGAACACTTAAGTAATGCAAAAGCTTTTGTAATTTTTCTCCATGTAATAATGAAGACACAGCCATTTGTTACTTCAAATAGATTGTAATAATAGTAATGATATATTCCTTTAGCAAACAGAAACCCCAGATATCCTACATTCCTTCATAAGAAATAAAACTGAGATTTGTTTGACTGAAGTGCACTGTTGAAAGAAACTTTAATAATTTTTACTATCACAAAAGCAGCTTACCAGCATGAAAGAGTAGTTTATCATATTAATCAGTAATAAGCATGTAACTGCTCTGTACTATTAGTTAACTGCTTTTATTTTGAGTATTTATAGTAAGAAGCAGCAGGTGTTTTGAAAGTTAGTTGGCTCAGTCTGCTTGACATACATTCAGATGGATAGATCTATTTTAGTCTATCTGAACAGGAAGCCAGGTCACTCAGTAAAGAATGGTCAATAAAAATGGTGAAATAGGTTTTCTCCCAAGGACTGATAGCTGTATAATTTGAGAAAGGTTGGAGAAGAATCATGAAATACCTCTGGATCGATGGCTATTAATTTAAGAGCAGCACATTTCCAGGAATGAAACAGTTGATGTTGTTATGTGAAACAATTACCATTTTCAATTAACTGACATTCCACATAGCTTTGAGACTAGAGGAAGACAATAACCCTCAGCATCTAATCTCAGCTCTGCTCTTAGGTGAGCCTTTTGTCAATAGTTTCGTGGTATTATTTCAAAGGCAAACCCAATAAACTGTGAGCAGTTACTTGCTTTGTCCTCAAATACTAAGAACCATGCAGACACAGTTCAGGCAGAGTTCAGATGCAATAAGCATTATAACAACAGCCTTCCATGCTAATGTATATATAGCTATATATATATATATATGTAAAAATACATGTGTTTGGGCATGTTTTGGTGTTTGATTCTATGCATGTGCTGCGGTTTTTTTGCCTTTTCACTAATATGAGCTGCTCAGTGATTGTTTATGGTTGTTATGGTATGTCACAATAAAATGGTAAAATAAGTATCAGTGATACAGCAAGCTATCTCGTTAGAATCAAATGAACTTGTCTGCTCATCAACACTATGTTTTATATCCTGCTGTATAAACTACCATTTAATTTCCTTTAATCACTAAAGACAATTGTTGGGGTAATTCAATGAAGTTGTCTGAAATGGCTTTCTTTTTATTCTGTTTATACGGATGGTATATTAAAACCAAAACCAAACAAAACAAAACAAACTTGTGGCCCAAACTGTAAGAAGTAGAGACAGCAATAATAGAGAGGAGGTAGAAAACAAACTGTACAAAAATATCAATTTCACTAACATTACAACAATAAGGAGTGATCTAAAACTTGTATCCTATAAAACTATTCTGTACTTAGACTAATGGAACAGGAGACTATTAGTCATTCAAACATTTATGTATTCAGTAATTCCTGTGCGTTCACTTTAAGCCTCTAATAAAGTGTTCAATAAAGTCATTTGGTATAACCTTTGCTACAATTTTGCTCCAAAACTGTGCCTGGAGGACTCATGAAAGCAAAGTATCAACTTCTAGAGCCATGCTTTCACCCAGAGTGCAGGGTAGCACTGTGCAATGCATTCACACAGCCCATGGCTCTCACTCCAAAGGCTCTCCTGGGCAGCAACTGCAGCCCATCCCAAATCCAGGACCATTGTTTGCTTTGAGAAAGCATAGGGAAGATTTGGATACTTAGGCTGAATTAGGTACTTACGCCAGAGAGATGAAATACAGAGAATTTACTGTCTGGTTTCACATAGTCCTGGAGGACATTATGTCCAACTGGTGCCAATTTCATTTGGCAGCAAAATTGACCATTAGGCATTTAAATAAATGAGCTCTGTAATGTCTGGGACAGGAGATGCTCTCACATGAGCCACGATGGTTTTCAGTACCAAAGTGTGAGTAGAGATCTATGTCCCTGAAGGGACAGAATCCACTCAGCAGGCACTGAACAGGCTTAGCAAATCTGAGAGCACAGAGTTCAGCACAAGGCCTAGCCCTTCTCATTTAAAAACTTGCTGGGGAAAGAAGAAAAATCACCACTGTTTTAGATGATAAAGTAGATTAAAAGGAAAATACCTAGGAAAACCTAGGTCATTTCTTACTGCAGTTTCGGGAGATCCAGACAATTCTCTCTAATGACATTGAAGATTGCCCTTTTAAGCTGAATTTAAATCCCCATAGAGTAAAAAATTTCAAGGGGGCGAGGGGGGTGGGGCGGTAGGGGAGGGGAAAGAAAACCACAAGTAAGGACCTGATGCTTCTACCTATTGTAATTTTGCAGTAACCCAAATCTCAACTGTCAGTTGGTACATCTTTCTTGGTACTCAATTCAGTTATTGTTGTCTCCTCCTGAGAGTCAAATAGTGATCATTGTGGCACTGAACACAGAACAGGTGAATGAAGAACTCAGAAAACTCCAAAGCCATCTGAAGAAAGGAGGTGGAACACATGAATGAGAGCTGCAGCGGAGAATGGGACTGCAGCAGCCAGTAGTTACTTTGGTTTAGGCTGCTGTGGAAACACAGGCTTAGTAATGTAATATTTAAACAAATCATATAGAAAAATGTAGCAGTGTTAAATTCCCTGCAATTTCAATTATTTCTGCTTTTTATCAAGAAACTTTTAGGAATAAGAAGGATAAACCATCCAAGGATTAAGCCAAGAACAGACTGGTTCTTGCTTTTTAGTTTCAGCCACTTTAAGAAGCAATATAGGCTTTATTTTTAATAAAAGTTAAAATATTTAAGAATTTTATTTCAAGTAAGCCACATGGGGAAAAAAATAAACAAAACACCAAACAAAACACCAAACATCCAAACAAACCCACAACACAAAAAAATATAGAATGTTAAAAAAAAAAAAAAGCTGGATTGTGAAATTACAAAAGACAACGTGCTCACTTTTTTAGCTTCTGAAGAGAGTTTTGTAGAATCCAGGTATCCACTGATGCAAGGTTTGACTACCAAGACATAAGCAATT
Source organism: Eurypyga helias (assembly GCF_000690775.1). NCBI lineage: Eukaryota > Metazoa > Chordata > Aves > Eurypygiformes > Eurypygidae > Eurypyga > Eurypyga helias. The sequence continues at coordinate 38,787 of NW_010232548.1, read as the reverse complement.
TTTGCTATGATGTAACTGAACAACTTAAATGTCTTTTTAATATATTGAGTTTACCTATAACTTGTAAAAACATTGGCTCTTGCTACACTGTAGAAATCATAATTGGTGAAGAATTTCATCAGAATATAAATAAAGAGATTAAAGCATAAAAAGGAATAAGAATGGACATACCACTGTTTGTCTAACAGGTGGAAATGTTTTTAGTTTTAACATATTTCCCTCTGTGAAATTATAATTCTAACCACACGTTAGTTTCTCCTAAAAAAAAAGCAAATATTTTAATTTTGTTACATGTGCAAAATAGATTTTACCAGCGACTGTTAGATACAGAATTGTCCTAAGGTATTGCAAGTATATATTTATATGGGATTTACAGCCTGAAGGAAATTTTGTGAATAATAAACTAATGTTCGTGTAAGTTCATTAACCAGTGTTATGTTTTAAACTTTTGGCCACTGATTGCAAAAAAAATATTTATTGAGCAGTAATAATAACAGCATTTTATCTACACTGTAGATTTTTTTTTTTTTTAATATCAGAGTGAGTCCAATAGTATTCTAAGCAATGGTACTAAAATCTGTCACAAATGTGTTTTTCACAGATGTGTTCTCTCCTCCTTTCTTTAAGGAGAACACACTTGCTGATTTATTTTGAATGTTTCTAGTTTTGTTTTGCTCTAAAAACAGCACACAAAAACACCAAAGAATTCATGGTGAGACGCAGGTGGCTTTCATTTTCAGGATGGGGTGGCAGTGTTTGTGAAGATTCCTAGTTCCACTAGGTGTAAATTCCAGAATGTCTGGAAATTTTATACCCATCAGAAGATATTTCCCTTTTTGAAATGTTTCTGAGTGCCAGAATTGTAGAAATACCAGCCCTGGTTTTCATCCTGTAAATTTCAGATACCATTGGCCTTTTCTGTTGAAGAGATCTTTAATATCATTCAATGTTTGTAACAGAAAATGGTTTCAGGAAGCAAAGGGCATGCATTAGATATCCTGTAATCCATGTACAGTGATGTATCCATGTAATAAAGTCCTGTGGAGATGTATCTTGCTGCAGTTAATGAAAAAGAATAATGATCTTAAGGTTCTATTCTTGGGAATCTGGTACAATTTATAGGCTTTCATAGCAAAATCAGGATGCAAGATGCCTGAGAATTGGAAGACCTCTCTTCAGAGGTTGAGAATATCTAAGCTGTGGTATAATAAATATTGAGCACTAAGCTGAATGACAATCTGTTCTTGCATATTAATCTTTATCCTAGTATCTCCATATTCTATGTTTTATTTCTCCTCTAAATTTGAGAAAGAAAAATAAAGTCTGTAGCAAATTGCTAGAGGCCCCTTTGATATCAAATGTGCAGCAAAACATCTCCCTACATGTCACTCTACTTTCTTAGTTATTGCTGGACTTCTGAACCTCCAGATTTGTATGATGGCATCTATCCAGCTAGCCAATGCAAGGGTGATGGGGAATACCCTTTGAGAACGCTTTGAGTACTATGGAAACTACTAGATAAAGTTACTTGTTTAAGTAACCTACATTTCAGTTACTTTTAGAATGTCCAAGAAGCATAATTTATAAATTTGTCAGATTCTTGCATTAGAAATCTTAAAATATATTAGGGTTACAAATATATATGGAAGGCATAAATTAAAATATGGAAGAGCAATAAAACTGACCTGGGTGCACTCTGTCTCCCTCTTATCTATCTGACTTTCTGCTGGTTTTCATGGCTTTGAGCTATTCCTTCTTTCTGCACACTTTGATTAGATTTTCTTGCTGAATTGTGGTAAACAATCTCCCCTCTGAAATCCTCCAAGGGTCCAGACAAATTTAATCTGTCTTCTTGGAAGTTTTATTGTCTCCTTATCCAGGAGACAGTTTGCTTACTTTTCTTAATTGAAATAAGCATTATTTCTCTTGCTTAGGGATATCTCTTTGTTAGATTAGATAATATCTCCCGCAACATAGTGACTAATTAGCATGCCCTCAATGAGTTGTAACAAAATTCATTTCTCTCTCCTTTGCCAATGAACACTAAGTTCCAAAAAAATAGAGTGAGACAAGTGAAGTCTCCGATTTCACGTGCATCTGATCCAGTCATGTGGGTTATCAATGCCAGAAGAGGAAGTCCGGTTCCTCTTCCTTGGACCGAGCTCCTTCTTTTTCTGGTCCCCATTCCTCTGTCTCCCCTTCTGCTCTCTCACCTTGCTTCCTGCCAAGCAGCAGTTTTTCCTGTTTTTATCTTTCATAGGTCTTTGTCAGACCCTTCAGTGAGTTGATCTAACTCAATACATGAGGGACATTCATTTATGAACATAATATACATAATATATATTACTATATTATAGAATAATAATTATATGAAAAAATATTGTGTGCCAAATAATGACTCAGAATCTGTCCCACTGTACTGATTCAGGTCTTGGTCCTACATACACACATTTGTGTATTTATATGCAGCATGACTGAAGATAATGCAGATAATATGCAGCATGCTTGAAGATAATAATGTATGGAAAATGTTGCAAGTTTGAGATCTTGGGTAATAGGCCCTACCATCTCAGAATCTGTTCTGTTCAAATCTAAATTAGGATAAGAGAACTACTAGATTGAACTATAACTTTAAGAAGTCACATTTTATACGAATGTTATGTTAAATGACGGAGTCAAAGTTCTTTGTGTATACTAAAATTTAACTCCTCTTACCATCAAGAACCAGTGTAAATCCCAGGAGACAAAACCAATCACCTATTCCTTTTCTTAATATGATTTTTAATTTCTTATGCTCTGAAATTATGTGAAGTAAGCTTAAAAGCTAATACCAATTTTCTCAATATTTTAAAAGGCATGAATCAGCTTCTTCATTAGACACCCACTCATGAGTTGGTTTGTCAGGAGGATGTTCTTTGAAGTCTTTTTTTTTTTAAGTTGAATAATAATCTGTCTTCCTGCTATGATATCTAAATTCTTCTTTATTTCTCTAACTAAACAGTCTTTTAACATTGTAATTGTTTCGATGAATGCTCCTTTGAAATGTTTCCTCTTTACTGAGACTCACACACTGAGTCTTTTGTGAAATTGCTGGTTAAAAACTATATATTGCCATTAATGTTATGTTACAAAGGTCCTGATTCTATCAGAAATCCCTCACAGAGTTTACATAGTCACAAATGTTCTACATTATTTAATTGCCTTTTTCTCAAAGTTATTCTGCAAGGATTTTACAGGCACAGATGTTATCTTTTTCAAGAATACACTTTGGGCTAAATCTTCAATTGGGGCCAATTCAACAAAAAAGGATATTACACAGTGTGAAAAGAAACATTTCCAAGGCTCTAAATAATGGCATAGTTAATCTGAACATCAACAGAATTCAATGTTGTGTACACAAATGGTTCCAATAAAAATGTGGAGGTATTTTTTATTATCAGAAGCAGTTACATTTAGCTGCATGAACTTCTTTAAGATGATGTAGTTGTACTGTTGGAACAGAGCCATATCTAATGTTACAAATGTATTCCAGGTGTTGGAGGGAAAATTCATCTCAGGAATTTACCCAGAACTACTAGAAACAAGAGGAGATGGATAATTTCCTGTGTTACTTGGACAGATGTTTAGATATGGCTGTTCTGGAAGCTTGCAATTTTCATTCTTGCCACCACAAAGGATATATCCTCAAGGGTACACAGTGAATTACCGGCCAACAACTAGGCAAAATTAATCCGTTCAGTACTCCATACTGAGAATTAAGAGAAAAACAGGTGAACGCAATGACTAGGACCCTTTACAGAAGAGATGAGATTCTACAAATAGGCTCCTCACTGCAAGATTACTTGGAGGAAAAAAAAATTGCAAACATGATACAAAACCAAAAGGAGTCCAATAAACATGTGAGTTGGGGAAGTGGACTCTTTCCTGACTTTTGTAAGATAGGGGTGGGCATTTTGGAAAACAAGATCCACCATTTTCAGAACAAAATGATGCAAGTCAAGACTTTTAGCAATTTACAGGTAGGTGAGAGGAGTCAAAATACATAGCAGAGTAAATATTAATTGAACATCAGCTGCTCTATTGGGCACTTTGTATTACAGAAACATCCAGACTGTGGCAATAACAGCCTTAAATCTACACTGTAGCTCCAGTTCGTAATAATTATTAAAATACAACATGAAGAGAAATTATGTAGGGTTCAGTTTATTGTACAAGTGTATAAATACAAGGCATACTGTCACAAAAACAGACCGGCATGACAACTGTAATTTATTGCAAATCTTTTTACCCTTATGAGCAACTGAGCCCTTCAAGAAACTATGCAAAATGGCCTTATACACAAACAGTCACTGTTCTATCATCAAATCCTTGAGTCAGAGGAAGAAACTAACACCCCTCTTCATATTTTCAGAGGAAAAAACACCCTACATACTGTGATAATAAAGTTAAAGCCATACTTTTTACAAGTGTCCTGTTTTCACTTGTATGAAATTTCACTCATAGTTTTCCCTCCCTGTCTGAGACCTTTCATATCAGTCTCCTGACACTGGAAATGCAGCCAGTCAAGGACATTAATACCTAAAATCAGGATCTCATATTTTAGGCATTCAGACACTGGGACAGAATCTAGAATCCTTCCTCTGTAGTGTATTGAGAGAGTAAGGTGATAGCAAATAAAAGCATAAAAGATAATTGAGTTTAAAACTAATGTCCAAAACATTTCATCCAAAACATTTCTCACATGAAAAGCTCTCTATTTACTAAATACCCTCCTATTTCATTGTATTTCCTAAAAAAAAAAGGGGAGTTTTGCTTCTGAACATGCCCTGAGCTATCCCAATTTAAAAGTCTCAATATTTATTTCCCATTTAAATGTGGTCCCTTTAGATGCAGCAATGGTGAGTAGGTTACTGCCTGCCTTGTGCTGTGATTTTAGGGAGTTAATGAAGACAATTATTACACCATGTTTTTACATACCTTGCACAGTCAGCCTAATGGCTTCCCTTTAAATTTTTCAGAGGGAAGTTCTATTTTTCTAATTTAGATTTCAAATATTAGGTGGACTGGATCTCATTGTGAGGATGACTACCATCTTCTAATTATAAATATCTATTCTATCAGGAGATTAATTTTGCCTTAGACCAAACTATTCCTTCGTACTGACTGCAGAGAACATCAGGTAGCTGACTCTGATGTGAATACCAAGTGTTGAAGTAGGAAGGTCTCTTTTTCTCTTTCCTATTAATCCAGTCATTAGGGTACTATATAAAAGAGCAACATCACATCACCTGGACACCTTTAGGGAAAAAAAAATCAGGAACTGCAACATTTTGTTGAACCTGATCCTGCCAATCTTCATTAGGCATTCTCAGCATATGCAATATGCAAGGCATTTGACTGGAAAAAATGCTGGTTCTGGCCCTAAACTTAGTTGTCGACAAGTTGTCCAGATGGTATATTCCTGTTCTACACAAATGACTGTTGCTTAAATACAGTGACAAATACAGTGAGGACTGGGGTTATCTTAGATCAGCCTAAGGTCTAAGAGGTTACCTAAGGATAACTCTAATGGAACTAGATATCCAAATTGAGACTACTGCATCAAACTGTAGATCTCCATTGATTTAGGCACCTGATTTATATGTAGACACCTAAATCTGAACATCTTAATATGACAGGTTAATCTCTCCCTAGATTCTGAAGCAAAGCAAAGAAAATGAGTTTCTTTTTAAATTTAGATGACACCCACACCGGCCTGCACTGAATCTAATCCTAGATTCTTTTAGCCTAAATTAAAGATCTATGTATGGTTCAGATTCTGTTTTGATACAGTTTTTGGTCCTTTCTAATAAAACTATGGATTTTTAGGTAGTGATAATATTTAATTTGCCTTCAAAGTGATGCATTGTGGCAGTGTTTATGGATGAGGTACATATAGAACTCTGATATACATATTTATGATTGCAGATTTGATTCAAATTATCATCCCTTTCTAAGATCAGTCTTCAAAAAAAGCTCCCACATGCTTTTCTATGACTATCAATCCCCGACTATCAATGGGTGAGTTTAAAAAGAAAAACAAAAGGAAGATTGAGAGAAATATTATAGAAAGGGTAAGAGGAATCCATTTGCAGACATGAGTATCACCTACAAAACTGTTAAAAAATCTAGAAACCTCCATAGCTTTTGTTGGGGGAGCCATTAACAAGGCCAAAAAGATTACATCTCATCAACCAGATTTGAAATTTATTGAGGCTCAACTATACTTTGTCTTAGTAACACACAGGTTGTATGAACTCATTAAGAAAATAATGCAAAAGAAGCTGGATAGTCACAGATTATAATTCTAGATGGAGAAGCTTCCTCTAAAATAGACAGCCTTGTCACTTTCTTCCACTCTTGGCAACAAACAGTATCATCATAGGGACTTTATATCAATTTGGTTAGGATTTCAATTTACTATGCTTTCCCTAACTCAGCTTTTGTGCTGCCCTTTGAGAGAAATGAATCCATCATGACCTGTGCAAATATATTTCCTATCTTTTTCTCAAAGTTAACTCCACAAAAATTTAGAGAAAACTGAGATATGACAATGTATTACCTAGTCCAGATAAAGAAATATATTTCTTTATTTTCATGGGAATTGACAAACTTCCTTGCCATTTTCACTTTCTTTTTCTACTTTTCTATTTCTATTTTCCGATTTCTTTCTTTCTTTCTTTCACTTTCACTTTCTGTTGAGAAAGGACTTCAATGGTTTTCTGAGGAGAAATAAAATAACTTTCCTGCCGTAGACTTTAACTCTTGTTCCCCTAAACAGAAAGAGAAACATTAACATAGAAAACAGTGTTAAAGCACTTTAAGACAATGTTTAATGTATTAGGCATTACACTAACTCACTTTCGACTAAAAGTAATTGGAATTTGGCAATGTTTGTTAGATGAGGAGAATGAAGAACATTTTTCACATCTCACTTTTGAACTTCTATGTTATTCTTCCACTTTATATTCATCTTTAAATTATGTGGACCAAATCCTGGTTGTAGGCTCAAATAATCCTGTCAAAATCTCCCTTTGATAGTAATAAAACCTAACCGCATTTACCAGAGAGTTAAAGATCAGGACTAAAGCCAAGGCAGTAGAACTCATATGTAGAGTTCCAGATGTGCATCTTCTCAGAGGGTTTACTCCTAATCATTTGCCCACAAACATTTACAAACAGAAAGAGAAACATTAACATAGAAAACAGTGTTAAAGCACTTTAAGACAATGTTTAATGTATTAGGCATTACACTAACTCACTTTCGACTAAGAGTAATTGGAATTTGGAACATTTACAAGAATTTATCATTAATAATATCTAAAGTTGGACTACAAAGGTGAGGAAGGTTTACATATTTTTTGATACCATGTAATCTGTCTATATATTTGAGAATTATTATCAAATAAATAAATAGAAGTCCTGTATTGACACAAGGAATGATCCCCCTAGGAAATTATGAACCAGCAAGAAATTGTTGTCTCATTCGTAGGCCTCTGTGACAAACATAAGAGAATGCTACAGTTTCAATAAAGTCAACATCTGCTTGTAAACACTTGTCCATCTTGTATGGAATTGCATTACTGTAAGACATGTCTTTCCCATAAGCATTTGCTCCTGTTTATCTGAGTATTTGATTTATAAATCACAGCTGTACTTTAAATAGAAAGATCTGCCTCTAAGTAATAAATGGTGAAATCGAGTAAATATACCCACAATATGCACTCCACCACTACAGTTGATATCACAAGCACCTGTAATTTGAACATAATCAAGTGTTTCTCTTGCTTCTTACAAAGCCTGAAATCAATTTTATCCATCAACGAGACAATGAAGAATTTAATCTGAAGCATTTCACAGAAGACGATTCTTTGAATTTATTTTTCAAATACGTGTAATTAAAGTCTGTCTCTAGACTCAACACTTCCTTCAGGAAGTCTCCCTGCACAGATAACTATATAGTCATACTTTCATCATATAATAAGATACTTGAATTTGCATGTTCCGTTGAACTCCATTTCTTTGTAATGCTCATATGTATGTTTTCTGGATTGAGTTACTTGAAGTCTTTTGATTACAGAAGATTTTTAGACCTGTATGTGGAGTTTTCCACTCCACAAACATCAGTGTTAATAGAAAAAGGAAGGTAAATATTTGATCACATTGATATATATTCTGTTTTTTCATACACCATCCAGCTTTGCAGACTGGTGTCATATAGCAATTAAGTTCATGCAGTTATGTTGTACACGTGTGTGTGTAAAATGCTTTTATGTTTTCCCCAGTAAATCCAATCCTAGATTCAACAAAAAAATGCTGAAAATTTTTATAAAAAGATATTTTTCATGTTTTGTGAAAGTAGCAAATGCAGAGAGAAGGAAGAGTCAACAGACACCCTGTCTGATAGAGAAGCTGAATCATGCACCAACACAAGTTCACACTTTAGGATATATCTCAGCTGACCTTTGATGTACCCTGGCCCGTATCACTGTAATTCTGATTCCCTGGCCATTTACAATGGAAGCTCTTTGGGATACGTAACAAGATTTCATCTGTGTGGATAACAGAGTGAAGAAAGGACATAGCCCTGAGAGAGGCAGTTGAGGAACCTAGGTCTGCAATGTTGGACACCCTCCTGGCTGGTGGACCTGATGTCATTTAGATACAGCCAGAGACACCTTATAAATACTTCAGCCAACAATGGAAACTTCAATAAGAAACGGTAATCAACCACAAGAAACAGAATGATAGGAAATAGGCTTCATTGTTTCTGATGCTTATGGAAAAGAAAATTGCCTGTATTTTCTTTGTGAGAAGTCTGGTATTTCTGCTTTTACAGAAATGTGGAGTAATTTCCCTCTGTGCTGTTCAGGCCTTTATCATGGGAAAGGAACAATATTAATTGAAATGCATAGCAAGCATCATTATGTTAGGACTATATCTTTGCTAAAAATGTAGCTCAGTGCTACATCTTTTGCATTAAATATTTACCTCTCTGAAATGTTCAGTCCTTAAAACAGCCTCTATTCACTGCCTTTTGTAGCAACAAGCTTAAGTAAGGATACACCCGAAGTTCTATGTATAACATATGTATAATGTGAATAAACATTTTAATTCTCATCAGTATCCTTTGTTTTTACCTTTTTAAAGAAATATCTGGTTTCTTTTTCTGTGCTAAAATAGGTCACTTAAGGAGCTTGATTATTAACATCATTGTTATACAAACAAAGCCAGCTGGTGTTTGCTGTATCAGATATAACGAAAGACTGGAATAGCTACAGAGTCCATGATAGCAATATAAAATTAAATTAACTCCATCTATGTTGTCTATATTCTTTAGATCATACACAAAACATGAATTTTTGGCTTCCTGGGCTTCATGTAGGCATTTATTTTGATTAAAACTGAATCATTTTCTAACAAACTGACATTTCTATTTAGTGATTTGCTTGACTACCATCAATGCAGTATTTCCACGTTGCACAAACATTAGTCCATTTATTATTATAAAATCCCATGGAGACAGTAAAGCATCATCTCCAATTGTAGAGATGGGGCCAAAGAACACACAGTTAAGGCTACATCAGGCCCTGGAACTGAACAAAAGACTCTCTAAGTCCCAGCCAAATGCCTTCCTGGTAAGACTATCCTTACAAACCTCCTTGCAGACTCCCTTTTCAGTTGCCATTTCAAGCAACACTCTACAGCATGAAGTGACAATTATTTACAGCTCATCAAGAGTTTCCACAACTTGAAACACAGAACAACATTTTCTTTAGTATAAAGGAAGTCAGTGTCAGATGTTTTCATCTTTCCTTGGAGGTTAAGTCCAAGGAAAAATACTTTCAATATTGTTGTGTGATACTAACTCAACATAGCTGATTATTTAGACTTTGTGTAGCACAATATGACAGCTAATAGAAAGAAGTGAGAGCATTTTAACAGATGGGCCCTTTCATATAGTCACCAGTGCTCTTAACTTCTCAAAATCTTACATATGTATGTTCTTGTGGTTGCATTTGACCAAAGAATCTATGTTGTCAGACTGTTAAGACAAGGTCTTTATTAAAGAAAAGAAACAGAAGAAATCACAGTTGCAATACTATCTTTTGTTACTTTCTTCCTTATTTAAAGTTTATATGTTTTTAATGGAAGAATTACATTTCTATCTATTAAGAATTTACCAGCTATTAGTTGTCTAGTAATTAGATGTTTAAGTCTGAACAAGTTAATAATTTCATCTGCAGTCAGTTGTTCATTTGACCCACCTTGGAATGAAATTCATTCTGAATGTATCTTTTTACTGAGTAAATAAAGATATTTTTAAGAACTTGAGTTTTGACATCTGACTTTTAGTTATCTAACTGAGGACAGATTAATTCTATCACTATCTGTAAAATAGATATGTCTGATCTAACAGCAACATCCTCATGTTTTTCTACTTCACTGCTATTTTGCAGAGGAATACATGCCTTGGTACTGAATAGAAATAAAGTTTTTGAACTGTACTACTTGGTAGCACAGAAGAACTTTATTTCAGAGAAAAAAATTAAAGATAAGTTTTGGCTATTTCAACTTTTTTTTATACATTATGTACAATGCTTTAATTATTTCTTCTGTTTATAAACTGAAAACTAACTTTCCATACACTATTAGTGTTAAACACTGTACTATATGACTTGGGTCCATCTGGCAAGTGATACTGAAAAAATGCTCTCCATGGCGAGCAGCTGAGATCGTGGGGACACTTCACTGTGTTAAGATGCAAGATGCACATATGCAAGTCATCCAAGGAGATATGGCTTATACCTCAAATAAATTTGTCAGTAATTCTTGATAGAAAGTGATTTTTAGAATATTATCAATGGGGCTGTTGTTGTATTTGTAGTTTAAAGTAAGTCTAAGGGATAACCAGAACACTACCAAAGTAATTTAAATAAATACAGTTTATTTGCAAAGCAATAGGCCATGAAGCAACCCATGTTTGGTAACTGTGATTCAGGAACAGTAGTAATCAGAAGATGTTATTAAATCATATTAACAAAACAGTTAGCGATAATCTGACCACACCCTAGGCTGGGGAAGGATGTACATTAGGATTTAACCTAGAAATTCAGTCCTATTTGGCTTTTTCTGGGCATTGGCAAAGGAATAACCAAGTATCTATGACACTCTCGAGTAGTAAATTTCACTGGTGTAGAACAGTCAGTACATTGGACTCCCAAGACTGAATAATATAAACAGAAAGCATTCATCAGTTGTCATTTTCTTTTTTCTTTTTTTTTTTTTTTTACCTCATTCTGGGTCTGTGCAGATACTGAAATACTCCAGTGGGAGGAACAAAAGGGAAGAGTCAAAAAAGGAAAGTTTTCTCTCCTTAAGGCAAATCTGAGTATAATTCCTCCCTTGAAAAATACGTCCACTGTCCACAAGTATTATATAAAGCTGCAGCATGTATTTCACCTTGCCACTTTGTAGTGTAAAACTGATTTGTCCTTAGTCTAATACATGTGGATATAATGCTGCTTTTCAACTACTAAAGGAAAAAATAAATATTTTGGGACAAAAGTCTGACCAAAATATTGAAGGGTCAGCTGGTTGATGGATGTTTTCCTTACTAAGGTACTGATGGGGTACCACATACCCTATCAGTAATACATCTTACATCAGTATTTAGGTATACTTACTTTACAGTTTGATCAGGTTTTAAAATGTTGTTTTATAGAAAGTCTGAATTGTATTTTAAGGCTTTCTGTACATTTAATATACTTTTCTGTCTGTTTTCAGAATTTGGAAGCTGGCCTAGTTTAGTATCTTATTTAACTTTGAGGTTTTTTTCTGATGACTCAACAGTTCTTAGAAACCAGTAAATAAACTAACTACTACTCAGATACAATTAAAAATAATGTAACATCTAATAAAAGCCAGCTGCTTCCAGCTATCACCTTTCCTATATCCGTCATGAGCACACACCTCTAAACTGATTTCAGAAATGGTATTCTTACTTGTGTTATGCTTTCTGGGTGTCATTACCAAATAAATTATGAAACAAGTTTGTAAAACATGATTGGGTAACAGATTCCTAGTCTCTTGAATAAGTATTTCTGAGTAGATTTACCAAACATTCTACTTGTTATTTAAATTATGGTCTAGAAAGTTTATAGGATCCATTCTCAAAAGCACACTGACTAAAAAAACCAAGCCAAACCAACCAACCAAACAAACAAACAAAAAAAAACCCCACCAAAAAAACCCCAACAAAAAAACCTACTTGACTGGAAAAGCAGGGCATCAAAATGTTTTAAAATCAGTGCTTTCCACTCTAAGGGTTGCATCTTCAAAGGCTTGATATTTTTCAAGTGTTTAAATATTATCAAGCAATACACAAGATGTTCCCTAGTGTACCTCTAGCATTCATTTAAGTGAAAGGTGTTCATTTACCAGCTCTTTTAACCCATCTGTGTTACGGAGCTTTATAGATCTGTTACATTTGGGAACCACGTCACTCTAAGGCACTTCAGCCTTTTGTTAAAGTATTTTATCTCTTAGCAAGATCTGTCATCAGGCAGAGCTCCATGAAGGAAGGTGACTGTGCAATTCCCAGGGATTTCAAGGGCATTCAGGGTTTTAAATAACTTCAGGCCTCTGGACCTTATTTGATAAAGCATTTAGGGATGTACGTATGCATTATGCTGAATCAATGCCTAAAGTCTGCATTTTTCCCATTCATTTTTTACTACTTGTCAAAGGAAAGTATGTTAGATAATCTCAAATTTAAGCAAGCTTAATTCTTTTTTTTTTTTTCCCCCAAATAAATATAGCACAGAAGGAGACTGAGCTCCTGTAATAGATGGCAATTTCAGTGTCAACATTTAAGTAGCATGAACTCTGATGTATGTCAAGCAATATGGATCTACTGTTTGGTACACTTTTAAGAAACCTCGCTGCCATTAAAAATAGGTAATTTTGTTTTGACAAAAGCAAGTAAGTGACCTTCTCCCCTTTTTTACATACAAAAGAAAGCTACCTTTTCATAGTAAGGAATCAAAGAAGTACCAAAAATTACCTAGAAATGTTCAGCTTTCATAATGAAAGAATTTAGTTACAGCAATTTCTTTCCAGAACAATTTCACTTTAAATGGGTTTAATATTAGCACAGATTTGCTTTGAATAGGTGAAAATATCCTTTTCTGCTAAGTGATATCTTATTCAACACATTCATTTATCCTCCCCAATTTCCTCATCCTACAGAGTAATGAGTACCAGATAATTTTTCCACAGCATAGCGTACATGTAATCATTTTTCATTCAGAGTTTACTAAGCATATAGTTTTTTTAGTAGTCTCCAAAGAACAACCTTGACAGTTTATCTAGGAAAACCAGTTTACATGGCTCATGACAATAATTTTAGTTATTTAAGAATTAACCCTTCACTCTGAAAAGTTAAATTCCTGTAAACATTATGTATTAAGAGCATTTTAGCACAATCCATGTATATTTAAATGCTGACAAGGCAAGGACTGCAGACATACTGGAATACTTTAAAATAAATATTAAGGTTTACTGTCTTCTTAGAATAAGAAATCAAAGAAGCTTTTATAAAAGATTTAAACGGTCATTATTTGTTTCAAAACACAGCATTACACTCAGCAAAGGTTTTATCTTCCAGTATCTGAACTGTAAAGAAATCATTGTGGTATTATTAACATCAATATTTATTATGCTACACTTCTAAAGAAATATCATATAAAATTTAATAGAAAGGAGTAATTTTTTTTTTAATATGCTTACCATAATCATAGGATTTCAAACGATTTCACAGATTGCTGAATACTGTCCCTTTATATTAAAGGTCCCCTGTCAAAAATTTGTTAGTCCTTAAATGACAATGAATTATGTTTCCAGTTGCTTCTGCTTCTATTGCAAGGATATCCTGGAATTTTGCTTACACATCACCAAAAAACTGTCTCCTGAAATTCCAGACTAAATTCATTTATGATCAGGACAAATGCTTGTTCTCATTCAACACCATCCTTTAGCTCAGTATCTTCCTCTCTCCCCAGTGTTTAGTTCCCCATTGTCTTTGTAATGAAACTGTATCTCTCTCCTAACCTGAATTTTGGTAAGCTAAGTAAATTAAATTAATTTATTCTCCTATTACAACATAAAATGCTTTTCATTCTCCAGATTGTGTTAAGAGCCATCTTTGCATCTGTTCCTTCTAAAATTAATCTTTTTTTGAATGTGAATGACCAGAAGTACACACAGGACTTGAGATGTTGTCTTATGAGTACAATTACCACAATATTCAAGTTTTTAATACAAACACTTCATCTAATAACTTTAAATGTGCATTTTGATTTTCATCAGATGTATCAGATTGGTCATATGTCTGAGATTAATCATCATAACAAATCTTTGTTAGATTTTTTTCATTTCCAGCTGACAAATTCTCAGTTTGTAGCAGAAGATCTTCCTTGTAGATATGTCTTAGTTCTGTGTTCAACATCATAAAGTTTCATGACATTGTCACTACTCTACTCCTCAAGGACAGTGACATTCCTATGGTCTTATAAAAAGATGGTGCTTCCAACTCGGCTAACAGGGAATTTCTTCAGATTACTCCTGTATGTTGTGTTTAAATTCTTAGTGAAAATACTGAGAAAGATTGATCCCAAAGGTATTCCTAAGAAAGCCTATTGTTAACTTTCCAGCTTTCTATTTCTCATGATGTACCAGTTGCTCTCACTCATATTCTCAGCTCTTCACCAATTTTATAATACTCAAATTAATCCTTATTTTTCCACCTTGAGATATGAAATCTCATGTGGCACAAATAAAATATGTTGCTAAAATGGAGATGATAAAGTTTGCTGTATTTTTTTTGTTCTGGAGAGTCAGCTGATATAAAACCAGAAAATATTAGATTATTCTGGTATTATTTATATTTATAAACAAATGCAGTATGCTACCTTATTTTATTTTTATTTTCCAGGTCTTTGATTTTTCTTTTCTTCCCAATGTAATCTAAATCGTACAAAGGACAGCCTAGTGAGATTGCCTGGATTGCTTTTCCTGACTCCTTAACCATTGGCTATTCTTCAGATATATGATAACACTCATATTCAAACTGCCTTAGATTCAAATGTCAGTTGTCTCAGAACAGTCAGTAAGATATAGTTCAGTTTTCTAGAGAAAACTAAATTTTAGTGCATTGCACTTTTTTAGTTTTACTTCTGTGTTAATGCTGTTAATTTTAATGTCTATACATCTTCTCTATATTTCTATACAATTTCTATATATTTTTATTCTTGACGTTGTCTCCACATCTAACATCAAACCCTTGGTGAGAACTGGGATATATTTGAGGTAGAAATAAATGGGCACTGACTTCCAGGTTACACAGCATGTATCATCAGATGCAAGTCACAAAAATCTTAAGAAAAAAGAAATCACATAAGTGAAGAGTGGAGTATCCTGAAGGACTGAGCGCACTGAAGGGAAGGAAGAAAACAGCAGGAAGGAATGCATGAAGAAACATGCATATAAGAAAGATGAAAATGGCTTGGCTGATGGAAAGACAAACATACAAATTTGTTTGGCTGATACAAGGAGGACAGATTTTCAGATGTCAAGAAAAACCTTTCAAAGACCTATTTCTACATTTCACCTTGGATACAGCAAACAGATTTGTGGTGGTAAGTACTCACTTTAGATGAGGCACTTTACAAGCAAATAGCAGCCATAGCATCAAATTACTCTGAAAGAAAATATAATGTCCCTGTTGATATAATCTAGGAACAATAACACATGTAAATCACTTTCAGATTTTGCTTGCTTTAATTCTTAACAATGTTTGACACATGCACCCTCTGAGCAACAGCTTGAAATTTATTTATGTTTTAAATATCTTATGGTGGATTTATGTCAGAAATTCAATGGTTATTGCACACTGCAGGTGGTGGGGTATTTTTTACTTTTTTTTTTTTACTTTGGCTTCAAAGAAAAAACATTGTGCTCCAAGAATTAGGAATTATATTTTGTGCAGTATGTGCTTTCTTGTAGATTACCAGTTACATGACTTCTTTTCTAAGTATCAAACAACAGCCTTTCAACTCTTTAGATTTTCAGAGAGGAAGTTTGTACCTAGGCTAGTTCCCTACAAAGAATGCGGAATGCATTTTGGAGCTGCATTTTCCTGACATACCTCAGGTACCCTGTTTAGGATAAACCAGAGTTTTTTATATCTTCCTATTGCCTATACAGCCTACAGGGATAATTCAGTCCTATAATAATCTTGTCCAGTCATGTTCATGTCAATTTGTTGCAGAAAGAAGAAGATGGAAGTAGAAAATGAAATATTATTAACAGCATGTTTGTGTGTGGAGTGCCCATGACAAAGCCTTAATGTCAGTGTCACATTGGAATTACAAGGTCTGATATTTATTTTTATTCCCTGAATAGACAGAAGTGAACTGTATACCTGGATTGACAGAAATTAAGATCACAGAATCACAGAATGGGGGAGATGGAAAGGGACCTCTGGAGATCATCTGACCCAATCCCTCTGCTCATGCAGGGGCAGGGACAATGTTCAAATGGGACTTTTTAAATAGATTTTTTTAATAGAATCATAGAAACATTTTATTCTAATACTTTCAACTTTTATAGTGTTATGAATGCATTAAAACCATACTCTAAAATGGAATTTTGAGTTAATCTTCAGGATTTTGTATTCTATATTGAGGTATCTTTTATTATTTAATCGATAAATATGCCAGATTAACTGTTTATAAGATAACAGAAGAAAATATGTCTAATACAGTCAGGAATACCAGAACATTTTTTAGCACAGAGATGGGAATTTGAAGTGCTTGACAGACTTAAGTGTGGCTCTGGATTCTGTCACAGGGAGCTTGGAGATCAGGGATGGATGCCCCATCCTTGGCTGTCTTCATGGCCAGGCTGGATGAAGCTTTGAGCAACCAGGTCTGGTGGAGGGTGTCCCTGCCCATGGCAGGGGGGTTGGAACTAGATGATCTTTAAGGTCCCTTCCAACCCAAACCATTCTATGATTCTATCATTCTAAATCGGGCAATTTGTTGAAGCTTGTGGGCATGTTCTGGGTGTAAATGAATGACTTCTAAAGGATGATCCATTGGAATCTCAAGCAAAAATGAAGGCCAACTACAGAGAAATGCAAAGAAGCTTTCTGAAATAATGTATGAAAAAGTATATGCTGAAATCAATATATATACCAGCATTCTGAATGTAGCTCTAATCTGTACCCACTAAAAAGCATTTATTAAATGCTTTACATAAAATGATTGGTGTTTTTTTGGGAGGCAGTTGTGTGGGTTTTTGTTCTATTGGAGTATGAGCATATGATATAATTCTGGATTTTTTTTTTTTTGGTGTGAATTTTCAGCAAATGATTTCTTACAATAGAATCATAGAATAATTTGGGTTAGAAGGGACCTCCACCTCCGCTGGAGGAGGGGAGGGGAAGGTGTGAGAGAAGCTTCATGGTATTTTGCTGGCTGGAGTTAAACCACGGCAGTGTGCATTGCCAGCTCATGCCTAGTTTTTCATGAGCAGTATCCCCAAGTCCTTCTCCTCAGGGCTGTTCTTAATCCATTCATCCCCCAGTCTGTAATGATACCAAGGGTTGCCCCAAAGCATGTGCAGGGCCTTGTACTTGGCATTGTTGAACCTCGTGAGGTCCACAACTCAAGCTTGTCCAGGTTCCTCTGAGCAGCATCCCATCCAACAGGTGTGTCAATGACACCACTCAGCTTTGTGTCATCTGCAGACTTGCTGAGGGTGGACTTGATCTCACTGTCTTTATCACTGATGAAGTTATTAAACAGCATTGGTTCCATGACTTTTCAAATATCACGGAGAGTGGCTTGGCAACTACATCAGCCAATTCCCTTAAGACTCTTAGAGAATCATAAAATCACAGAATCATTCAGGTTGGAAAAGATCCTTGAGATCATTGAGTCCAACTGTAAAATCTTTTCAGGTCCTGTAGACTTTGTATGTTCAGGTTCCTCACGTAGTCTTGAACCTGATCTTCTCTTACAGTGGGAGTGACTTTAATCCACCAGTCCCTGCCTTGAGGTTCTGCAGCCTAGAATATCATTAACCTTCTTTGTGGCAAGGGCACATTGCTGGCTTATGTTCAATAAGCTCCTCAGCCACCTTAGTGAAATCAGGTCTTTTAAACAGGGAGATCAGATGCTGATAATAGGGATGGATGGCAGTGCTGTGTTAACAGTTGGACTTGATGATCTAGAAAGGTCTTTTCTAACCTAAATGATTCTGCTTCTATGATTCTGTGAATGTGATACTAGCTAGATGAAGTCAGTAAAGGAAGTCAAGAACATCATCAGTAAGGTAAGTAGGTTGACAGTGAGGTGGAGAACTGGAAGGGATTGCATGACTTCTGTCAATGGTTAAGATGTAGGTGTGATGAGACCAGTGTGAGTTTTGGAGAGCTGTTGAAGGCTATGGGGACTCTTGGTGGGAGAAAGAAGCTGTAAGGTATCATCAGATTTCAGGGTATGTGATAGTAGAAGTATGGGATTACAATGGGAAAGCATAGATCCTGCCACATATGTGCTTCTAGGGGACTACAGAGCATTGGGAACATTCATTCCTTTCAACTTACATGTTCTCAAAATCCCTTGCACCAGCTCACTGTAGGTATTGGAATGACTTCCTGTCTTGGTATTGGAGGACTACTTCATCCCATACAATTTTTAATATGCAATTTCCTTTCCCTTCTCTCTCCTTCCATGCTACATCTATGTGAGCTGCTTAGACAGAATACAGCCAGTTATCACCAGAGCTCTTAATGTAAAAATAATGGAAAAGAAAGAAGTTATATTAAGTTAAATAAACCTTTTTTGAAGACCTCAAAGATGGGGTCTTCTGCTTGATAGGTTCTCTCTTGCCATAGTATTAGTCAACCTGTTTGCCCAACTTCTCTCTCAGCACTGAAGCAGAAGACACTGTTAGCAAGAGCTAAAAATCACCTGTAAGTTTTTGTGGTGGTAGGCAAATGTTCTCTGGTAGCAGAGACCTAGGAGGGTAATGGAATTCTGGGTACCACAGCTGATCTCCAACTTCTCAGACATAAAGAGCAGGAAATCTTACTTTTTTTTTAGTACTTGCACTTCCCTGCTATGACCAGGCTCTGAGGAGTGAAGCAAAAAATAAGACAAAAAAATCCAGTGTCACATTCTGGAATTACTTTCTATTGTTTTATGTTTCTTCAGAAAAAGAAAAATAGTCATGATCTTTCAATATTAGATTTAGACCATAATATCCTCATGCTTTTGGCTCTCAAGTTAACAATAATAAAAAGCAATTCAACAGCAGTGTGGGTTATTTTGTGTTTGATTATCACAGGCATTTATTGCTTCAAGATTTATTTATTTGGGATTAATTTATTCAAGAGCCCTCTTCTTTACCTAACATTCTTACTTCTACTCTTCATAGCACAGATTCCTCATATAAATCCCTATCTTAGTACATTTTAGCCTGTTGTAATACAATAACTCTCAATCTCTGATTGTGTCTGGGCTCCTGAATAAGTTATTTTCACGTAGTGGTTCTTTGAAAGAGGGACGGGTTATCTTAGCCTAAAGTTATATGCATGGATTTTAAAGACAAATGTAAAGATAAGATCAGAAGTACAAGAAAATAATATTGAACTCTTCTAGAATAATAGCCAAAGAACATTAGAATAGTATAGATTAAGAAGAATATAAATTAAGACCCCTGACTCCAAGATGAATTTCTTGTTGTTGTTGTGGTTGTTGTTGTTTTCAAGTACAGGAAGCATTTCACTAGAACAAAGTCATTTAATAACAGTCAAATAGAAATTCTCATCAAAAGCTATGGAATTTTAACCAATATAGGTTAATCCTAGATCCTAAAACTAAATCTACATAAGGATTTTATTTGGCCATGTTGGAGACATGAACATTCAGGTGTGAATTAATACAACAATAGATACATGATGCAGTTTATGATAGATTAGAGATACTGAGAATGAAGCAGCGTCTTGGAATATAAGATTAATTAAAATAATATGTGTTTAAGATGTAAAGTATGTTTTATACTTCAAAAAATATAAAATTATTTCATTTCATTTGAGTTTAAATACATTCATTCTTTCTTGAGAGATGAGATAGTCTTTTTGAAATAAGTATGAAACAGAGCATGTTCACACTGAAAATAATTTCATGGTTATAGAAAAATAAAACAACCACGGAGCTCCTGGAACCAATTCCTCAAGGATCATGACACACATTTTATAAGCTTCTTGGCAATAGAGGAAAAAGAACGAAAAAAATGAAATATATGTTTTGATACTTTCTGGTATCAGGTAGGAAGTAAAAGACACTTTACAGGTAAAATACACTTTACAGGTAAAATACACTTTGGATAAGGCTAATTGTGCTAGTTTTAGCTGGGATCCAGTTTTTTTTTTTTTTTTGGATTTGTGATGAGAACTAAAACTGGTGTTTTAGTTGGTGATGGGTAATGCTTATATTAAACCTAGGATGTTTTCAGTTTCTCATACTGCCTCTGTTCTTCCAGTGTGTTATCTGCAAGAATCTGGGAGGGGATACAGCCAGGACAACTGAACCAGACTGACCAAAGGGGTATTTCATGCCTAGTGCATAAGTAAGGGAAGCTGACCAGTGAGTTTGCTGCTTGGGGACAAGCTATCAATCACCAGGTGGTGAGCAGTTGTTGTGTTGTCCAACATTTGCTTTTGTATATTCCTTTAGCACTATTATTATAATTTCCTCTCCCTTTGCTGTCCTATTAAACTGTTTTTATCTCAAACCATGAGGGTTTTTTTCCAATTTTCTCCGACATGCCATCTGGGTTGGGGTCTAGGGTAAGCAAGCGGCTGTGTGGGGCTTAGTTGCTGGCTGGGGCTAAGCCGTGACACTAAGAAGTGCCAGCAAAAACTGCCCTAACACATTCCCAACATAAAGAAAACTCCTGTATGCTCATGTTCAGTGCACTATTGCACCACAGTGTATTGCCAGAATAGACACATTTTTTAGAAGTAGTAAGTTGTCAAAAAAATATTAATTAGGAATACCTAAGTGTATGCAGTACCTGAACAGCAGGCAGAAAACTCTCCAAAGTTAAGACAGCTACAGTATATTTATTTGGAAAACCAATAGCACTTTACCAGACTGTATAAAAATGTAAATAGTAAACAAGGGAAATATACAGATGAGGAAGCTCATAACAGCTAAAGGTCCACAAGACCTACATGGGCTATCAGGATGCTTCCCCAGCAAGGAAAACTATTGCTCCCTTCTACTTTGTTTTTAGCTAATGGATGTTTTCCCAAGATAGAAAAAGAAAATTGTCTTCTATTTATTTTAATAAAGACAATTCCCTTGACCTCTAGTATTTCAGGAGGGAACAATAATATCGATTTCAGAAAATTAATTGATCACAGCAATTTATATACATAGCTATCTTTCGGTGCATTTCAGAACAACATTGTCATTTTTGGTTTACTGTGTTTGTAGTGTCTCCTGTCCTTCATGCTAAGCTTCACCAAAGAAAGTATGTAGCTAAGAGCTGAGTCAAAAAATATTACATGTTGGTTAGGTAGTACTGGATACCAGGGAGAAGAGCACAGTATCTCGGTCTCTACTTCCCTTCCTCAGGAAACTGTAGAAAGCAATGCGATCACCCCTCAGCCTCCCCTTCTCCAAACTAGACAAGCCTAAAGACTTTAGCTGCTAATAACATAGCCTGATGATATTTTGGAAAAAAACCCACAACTTTTTACACTCTTCCAGTCATCCCATGTTCAAAGCCGATAATCAAATTACTTGATTTTAGCTGACATAAATAGTTGCTTTAATATTCAAATAATTGAGGGTTTTTTTGGCTGTTTCTTTTTGTTTGTTTGTTTTTATGTTTCTGTGGCTGGAGTGATCATAATCATTTTCTGTAATGATCAGCTGGAAGGAAACATAAATTCCAATTTATACTTTAATGTAACTGGTTAATTTAAAAGTGCAATAGATGAAGAAAGTTCACTACCTGGGACAGAAGTCTCCTCAGATTTTCAGTTTTTCTGATTCTCTCCTTTTGTTTATTCATTGTTTACAAACTCATATGTTCTAATACCCTTCACTTGGTTTTATAAGCTTCTCTCCCTAGTGACCCTCATCATTTAATAAGTTTGTAAATCTATGCCCATCAAAATCACATCTGTATTCCTGGACTTTCCAAAACTTGAGGCCTTCTTTTCAGCATTTGTCTATTTTCCAAACAATTTGTAATTTAAAAGAGAAGGATTTTTTTTTTCTTTTCCCTTAGAGATATCCTGAATCCATTATTTTTGAGCTCCTTAATCTGTGCCTTTTTACTTAGAAGCACTGTTCAGGTATTTGAATCCCTGTAGAAGAGGCTGCTTTGCAACGGTGATCACTTTTCAAGAGATTCAGTACCGGTCCCTGAAATCACATTATAACTTTGCCCATTTTGGAATGAAAGGAATCAAAAAATCTCAAAGTATTTGGCCACAGCCAATGAGTAGATCAATAAAAACCCAGCATGGAGCTAAGATCAAACTCTATACAATGGTCATGAACAGATACCCTCTGAAACAACAGGCATCCTTGGACGAATCATGAATACTTTAAAATGCCGTCAGAACATTTACATATCCCAGTCTGGTTCTGAATCCCATTGAATAAGGATTACATTTCATTAGGGTCTAGATCCAGATTAATTCTTCCTAGTTCTAGATATATTATTTAGGTGACTGTTCAAGGAGATGAATTATCTGGATTACCTTTAGAGAGAGTAAGGCACTCTTTAATACAATGGACACCTTTCCAAAGGGTTCAGAAGTACAGGGAAAGTACAGATAATGCAAAGGTTGCTTCCACATAGTGTCTCAAGTGAGATGAGATGAATTTGAACTCTTGATATCATGATACACAAATAGATTTGTTTCAAAATATAGATTAATACTAGATGATCTTTAAGGTCCCTTCCAACCCAAACCATTCTATGATTCTATGATTTAATGAATGTTCTAAAAATTACTTTTGTACTAAAGACGGTCAGTTTAAAATAACGTGTGAATGTAAGCTATGATATTGTGAGGTAAGCAAGTGAAACAGATATTAGACCAATACATAAAAATAAAAAATATTCTAGCTCTAAAATGAAGTATTTAAATAGATATTTAATCAGGGCAGTTAACCAGTAATGACACCAATTAATCACGAAGTGAAAGCACATTCACCTTGTAACTCCTCCCCCACACCAAACCCATTACAGTTTGAAAGAGATTGATTGTGTTTATAAAAAAGTCAACACTGTAATTTAATTATTATAAGACAATGTCAAACAGTCTGTAAATTCTGTGAATACCAGAACTACAGTCCTCATTCAGACTAAAGTCTTGGACAGTCAGTAGACATTTTGTTGTATAAAGCGTACAGGATTGGGCACTCCTTGAATAAACAGGACTTACAAATTCTCTCAGATGGATAGGAGGAGAAAAAAAACCCAACATCCTTTTCCCCAAAGAAAGTACAAAAGTAATGGTATTCAGATTTTGCTTTTTAAGTATTCTAAAACCAGACCACACAAAGTTTAAATATATGTTTGCCAAGACACAGATTTAATCTGAGACTCATTTTTGTATAGATAATCAAAAAGGGTGATACAGCAAGGTAAGAACTTTTCTGAGACAACAATGTTATGAGATGGGGAAAGCTAGAATTCTCTAAAAAAAAGAAAGTAAGAGTTGACTTCACTAATGAGTCAGCTAAGAAAATAGACATGCCTATACAAAATACAACAACAACACAGTACCTGACAGACAGTATTAAATTATATTAGTAAGAATCATAATTTTAAAATTTTAGTTTCCTGCTAAAGTGACCAGTTGGCTGACACTATTTAATCCTTTTTCTCCACTATACAAGTTAATTATTTCAGGATTTTGTATTTACTTGCATATATCTCTCTTGTTACAGAAATACTGAGATGACTACTTGGCTCCTTCCTCAGTCTTTTATTTTTTTTATAACCATTTATGATCACAGTATAGTTCTGCACTGCCAGCAGGAACAAGCAGCACACAGACACATACAGGATTCTGACAGATACAAGTAACCAGGAAAGGTCAAGAAAGAGAAAACACAGTTGGGTTATAGCACACTGACATGCTGGTATGAGAAAAAAGAAATCTGAGAACAAAAGGATGACAGAATTATCCTCTCCTCTATTTAGAAACTTTATGTAATGTTTTATAGTTTGCAGCATGATATTCACAGAGATATGTTAGGCAATGCTTTTAGGGAGAAGAAGCAAAACAACTGATGTGTGTAGTAAAGGTGAAGATCTGCCAGATTCACAGTTCAATTGGCTTGCATCTAAGCTGCATTCAGCACTACAAAATATACCAGTAATTTAATCACTGGTCTGTATCCTTAAGCCATTAATGAAGCAAGGGAACTCAAGCGCCATATATTTCCAAATAAATATGAAGGGCCCTTAAAGAATCATGACTAATATTTAAGGTCATTATGGTTGAAATTTCCAAAATTTTTTAAGATATTTGGGAACCATGTGTTGGAAGACTGTGACTAGCGGGATGATAAACTCCCAGCTGACCCTAAACTTGTTTGAGACTTGCTGATCTAGTTGAATGTATATAAATCTATGGGGTCCAGTGGGGTTTATCCCAGAGTGCTGAAAGAGCTGGCTGATGTCATTGTGGGACCTCTCTCCTTTATTTTTCAGTGGTCTTGGGAGCCTGGAGAGGTCCCAGTTGACGTGAAGATAGTAAATGTCCCAGTTTTCAAGAAGGAAGGAAGACCATGTGTTGGAAGACTGTGACTAGCGGGATGATAAACTCCCAGCTGACCCTAAACTTGTTTGAGACTTGCTGATCTAGTTGAATGTATATAAATCTATGGGGTCCAGTGGGGTTTATCCCAGAGTGCTGAAAGAGCTGGCTGATGTCATTGTGGGACCTCTCTCCTTTATTTTTCAGTGGTCTTGGGAGCCTGGAGAGGTCCCAGTTGACGTGAAGATAGTAAATGTCCCAGTTTTCAAGAAGGGAAAGAAGGAAGACCCTGGTAATTACAGACTTGTCAGTCTCAGTGCCTGACACTTCAGTACCTAGCAAAATTGTAGAGAAGATTAATCTGGGAATTATTGTAAAACACTGGAGAGATAATAGTCAATGGCCATACCCAGAATGGGTTCACAGAGTCCCACTTAACTGATTTGATTTCTTTTTATGACAAGTTCACCCATCTAGTTGACCAAGGGAAGCCTGTATATGTAGCAGCTTTGGATTTCAGAAAAGCTTTTGATACTGCCTTTCACAGTATCTTTGAACAATATGCCCAGCACATAGCTATAAAAGCCCATAATATATTGGGTGAGCAACTGGCTGACAGGTCAGTCTCACAAGGTTATAGTAAACGGGGTTACATCAGGCCGGTGGCCAGTCACCAGCGGACTTCTTCAGGGCTCAATTTCAGACGTGCTCTTCAGTATTTTAATAATTTATCTGGATGCAGTGATCAAATGTACATTAAGGAAGTTGATGCTACATTAAGGAAGATGATGCTACATTAGGAGGAGCTGTGTACTGCTTCGAGGGTAGAGAGATCTTACAAAGAGATCTGGATAGACTAGAGGGCTAGACTATCACCAACCATATGAAATTTAATAAAAGCAAGTGCTGGATTCTCCACCTGGGACTGGATAATCCTGGTTATATGTACAAACTGGGGGATGGAGGCTGGAAAGCAATCCCATGAAAAGAGATCTGGGGGTTTGGGTTGATGGAAAGTTGAATGTTAATTAAGAGTCTGCCCTGACAGCCAAAAGGGCCCATACACATTACTAGTAATAGTAGTAGTATTTTTCTTACATATTCTTAGTAGTATTGTTAGTATTATTAGTATCAATATTTAATTTATTTTCAATTCTTAAATTGTTCTTATCTCAACCAATGAGTTTTCTTGCCCTTTCCTCTGATTCTCTTCCCCATCCCACCGGGGAGAGACGGGAGGTGCGTGAGTGGCTATGTGCTGCTTAGTTGCTGGCTGGGATTAAACCACAACATGTCCTGGGGTGCATCAAGCACAACATATCTAGCCACATGAGAGAGGTGATTGTCCTACCCTGCATTGCACTGGTCTGGCCCCACCTCAAGTACCATGTACAGTTTGGGGTGCCCCAATATAAGAAGGACATAAAATTATTAGAGTGTGTCCAGAGGAGGTGACCAAGATGGTGAAAGGTCTTGAGGGCAAGTCTTAGAAGAAGTGACTGAGGTCACTTGGCTTGTTCAGCTTGGAGAAGAGGAGCAGAAAGATGGACTTCATGATCCTCATTGTTCCTTCCAACATGAGATATTCTGTGATTCTATAACCTGACTGTGAACAATTTTAGATTCTAATTTTTCTGGAGAATGAAATGTGTTTCTTATTCCATCTAGCTGAACAGGTGCTACTGCTCACAACAAAACAAAAGAATGATTGCTAAGGATACAGAATCAGCCCTTCAATACAGGCTAACATAGAGTAAGCTCTACAACGGTCTCTGAAAAATCTTAGGGAAGACACTGAGCAGGCAGAATGGCTCTTTCCACCCTTAAAACAACTGGACTGCTGCTAAATTTAAGATCATTTGAAGTCTAATAGCTCTTGGCAAGAAGCTTGACATATTCTCCAGCAATTACAGTAATTTAATTGTAGTTATCTTACAGTATTAAAGTGTGCTAGGCTATTTCCTGTAATAAGCTTGATTAAGATACCTCTCATATATCTACCGTCAGAATTTTAAGTCTGCTTTAGAAGAAGATGAATCATGCCCCATAGAACCTGTTTCATTTCATTGCCTGTAAAGAGTGTCCAGATTATTAGCTCACAGGTAAAAGACTACTTTGTAGACATGTAACTTTGGCCAGTTGAAGATTATGCTTCGTGTCTATTACACATTTGCACAGCAATATTCTCAGACTTTGACCTCATATTTTATCTTTTTTTCCATATCAGAAACATTAATATTATGATATGCAATATGATTTCCTGAAATAGGAATTTCTCTATTCAGAAATACATCTCTTCAAGCCCCAGCAAACGTAAGATATAAAAGCAACCTGAAGCAACAAAGACAGAAAGGCAAAACTGGGGTGTGAGTCACTGGCCCACACAGGTAGCAGTAGGAGGCATAAAGTCATCTCAGAAAAGTAAAAGATCTCCTCTGCGTATTAGGTACTTGAACTCCTGGCTTATCCATCATATATCCAAACAGTAAATTATGGTACCAACTGAAGCACAGAACTAGTAGTTATGTCCGATGTAATTTATTTACATATCCCAAGTCTTCAGAGGCCAGACCTTTTTAGTTGTATTGAAGTCCTAAGTCTTGCAATGTCTGGCTCAAATTGAGATCTTTCAAATGACTTTAATCATTAGCTGAAGCACATCAAAATTTCAGTCTTGACAACACCAACAGATAATATTTCTCTATATAAAAGCATATATGCAGAAAGTTTAATGAATGCAAGTTTTTATGTTCTTCTTACAAATCCCTTCAGCTACCTACCAGCCACAGTTATCAGTTAGGGGCTATATAGTAAAGCAAAATCTCTTGGTTGAGATTATTCTTAGTATTTGTGTTGATAGTTTTTTAGATATGTGAGTTGTACATCATTAGACAGCCTTATTTAGAAATGTCCAGGCTCTTTGTTATTAAAGTCTTAAGGTGAGTATCTTAAGGTGCTCTCATTTCATTGATTTAGACTGAATGAAAAAGCTATGTATTGAATTCTTGAAAAACATTTCCTCTATTAAACCAGCCATGACTACAGGAAGCAGACTTCTGTTAAAATTTTCTCAGGTTTTAATATCCTTGAGCCTGAGCTGAAACACAACTTTGTTAAAGGTCAGTTTCCTGTCTATCAGCTTATAAAGTAACTGGAGTGCATTGGATTTCCATTTGTCTTGTTTCTCACATTGTTATCCACTTCATCAATATTCTAACTGTTAAATTTTGTTTCGTATTTTATTTCCAAAGGAGTAATCCCTTGACAAAACTGTTGATATCCTTAATATGTGGAATGAAGATATATAAATGAGGTAAAGGTTGGGTTTTGTGCCCATACCATTTGTACATCACTTTCATGATGACAAAGGCTGAAACACTGAAAGGATAGAAATCCATTGTTCCTATTAGCAAAAAGTAGCACACAAGAAACAGTGAAGTAAAAGAAGTAATAGGCACATCTAAACATTAATTCAAAAACTAATAGAGTTCATAGATATCCATGATAAATGGCATTACTCTAGTTGGTAATGTCAGTTGGTCTTTTTGGGAGTTTAATGTACAGGGGGCACTGTTTTCTCTCATAATGTTTCAATCTTCTCTAGAAATAAAACGATCTGACAAAGCCCTGAAATCATTGTGATACAGCTACTCCAGAACTATACAGAGAACTTTTCTGTTACAGCATGAAAGTGAAAGAAAATCAGTAAAGAAGAAAGAAAATATAAATAGAAACATTACGTCCTAATCATTTTTTCTTTCAGCAATTGAAGGTAGACCAATAGCTCATCTGTTACTGGTACAAGTTTGGTATACCAAGGCTTTGACAGCCTAGGACTATGCATTATTTATGCAAACCATAAAATCTAGGCTGAGACTTATTTAGAACTTGCTAAGAAGTTAAGGAACATGGTCTTTTACAAATTAATTTCTTTATTAGCTTAAATAGTTTTATTACTTGGATAACTATGTTAGCAAGATTTATATTTATCACTTGAGTCTTTAAAGCTGATTGTTTATAACACGTTTACATCCCAGATGAAAGCATGTACTATGAAAGAACTGTCATAGCATGCTTGAAAAAGAAAAGCAAAGGGATTAAGGCAAACACAGTATGTTTTCCCTCTGGGAAATGATGCCTTTTACTATAGGTTAGCCACACACTTATTTCTGCTGAAAGAAGAAATATGTAAGTTTCAATTTAGCTCTTCCAAGCCTGTCTGCACTATAGAATCACAGAATGGTTTAGGTTGGAAGGGACCTGAATGATCTTCTAGTTCCAACACCCCTGCCATGGGCAGGGAGACCTTCCACTAGACCAGATATGGCAGAATATGCCATGTATGTTGTATGTTCAGATTGGTAGTGGTCTTGCTTTAAATATAAATCAAGAATACCATTGTACTACGAAGAAATAGAATCAGAATTTTTTAAATTCAAAGTAATTTCAGGCTCCAGGTTGCCTCTTCTTCCAGTTTCTGAGTCCAAAACTCAAAGAGGATTTTATACATGAAGCATTAAAGACTGAAATTTTCTTAATTTATGATCTATGGCTAGTTTGGGAAGGGAAGGGAAGGGAAGGGAAGGGAAGGGAAGGGAATGTAGTACATGTGAATCCAGTAAGTATGGATACAACACATTTCTAGAACACAGTCATAGAATCTTTTAAGTTGTAAAAGACCTTTAAGATCATCAAGTCCAACTGTTATCCTAACACTGCTAATATCACCACTTAAAACCAGGTCAGTCAGCACCTTGTCCACACATGTCTTAAGTACCTCCCAGGATGGTGATACTACCACCTGCGTGACCAGCCTGTTCCAATGCCTGATAACACTTTCAGTGATGAAATGATTCCTAATATCCAATCTAAACCTCCCCTGGGGCAACTTGAGGCTGCTTCCTCTTGTCCTATCACTTGTGACTTGGGAGAATTGACTAACCCCCACCCCTCTGCAACCTCCTGTCAGGTAGTTGTAGGGCATGATAAGGTGTCCCTTGAGCCTCCTTTTCTCCAGACTAAACAACTCCAGTTTCCTTAGCCACTCCTCACAGGATCTGTGCTCTAGAACCTTCACCAGGGTCATCGATGAATGAATCAGCAGTGGTTATCTCTCCCTCCCTTTACTGTATGCAATGTTAAAGGAACTGAGGGCATCCCACTGAGAACTGGCGGCTGGTTTTTTGCTAGCAATTCTGGTCACAGTAACTGTGACCAATTACATTCAGTAGTGCTCTGCATTTGGCCTGCCATCCACTGATAATTCAACC
>NW_010232548.1:0-8540 GCF_000690775.1 Eurypyga helias | reverse complement strand
GAACTGGATGATCTTTAAGGTCCCTTCCAACCCAAACCCTTCTGTGATTCTGTGTTTTATATATATTATAGCAAACATACAGGGAAAATATTATAACTTATACAAGAATTCAAAGGAGAATAAGCAAGATAAAAGAGAAACATGATGACAGAAACTTTGAAAGTTTAAGATTACTTTAACATATAAATAAAGAGATATTTTTAATGAGAATGCTTACACCCATTGCTAATTGAATTCTTAAGTATACAACACCTCCACCATTATGAGGTATCTTTCCATATTTGATTTCATGATAATTTTTCCTGCTGTATTATAATGTTTATTTGTACTTCTTTACAGGGAAGGTAACAGGTGGTAACAGATCTTTTACACAGAAGGCAGAAACATAACTTTCACTATGTGTTTAGCTGTGATGAAGGGAACTGGTAGATTCTCCACTCAGTGATGCCTTCAGATTACAACTTCAAGCTTTTTTGGAATGTATGCTTCAGTCAAGCACAGTTAAGGGTCACTACGTTAATTAGTTAGTAGTTAATTTGCATTATATGTGTGACAGTAATGAAATGTTATGCCCTCCTATTTTCAATGCCAATCATGATTTTAGAGACACCTATTTTAGGCTTTTTTCATCTATCCTTTTTCCTTCCCCACCCCCCTCCCCCCAGTTCCTAGTGTATTTACTGATCATTTATGGAGAAAGCACACTGTAACTTTGATTGCCTATCTGTTTTATGAATCTTATCTAGACTTTGTGCAAGGGGAAAGTGGGGAGAAGTACCCCAACTACAATCAGTTATCCTTTGGGTTTTCACAGTACCTTCAAGGATATTTTCTGCTTTATTCTCCATTCACTTTCTAGTTATTATTAGTATTTTGTTGACTTTCATGTTAATTCATAGTAAGCACTGTTAGTTTTACAGAACTACCTATTAAAATCTTCATGTCTAATTCCTGACTAATATTAATGGTCACGTAGTGCGGTGTGGATCTTTTGCATCTTTCAGCTGTGAGAATAATTTTGTAATATTAATAAATGTGTTCACTGCAGTATTCACGCTTTTCTCCAAACCTTTGATTAATATTCTGAACAACATGGGATATCTACATCCAAACCCATAATGACCTCCTCATCTTGAACAACTAGTAATTGTTGTTTTTCTCATAACTTCTTTCCTAGACTCTTTACAAGACCTTAGTGTGGACTTAGTCCACTCTTTTTGAAAAACCAAGAGCATGCTAGACATTATGAGTCATGGGTCCCCTTTACTAAAGGCATTTGAGCACTTTCTTACTCAATGTACCCCATTAGTTTTTTATTCTTGTTATCCAATCTTTTAAACAGTCTATATTTTCCTTAACATATCAAGCTTTTTTGGTCTGTAGATCTTTGGATTTTCTTTGAAGCTCTCTTCAAAAATTGACATTTACCACCTTATAGCAGTGTCTAGGCCACTGCCAACATAATTTCAGGCAAAAATGTCCATGCTTATTTTATCCCTGAAATGCTTTAAAACTGTTAGTTGACTACCACGTTGTCCTGATGATCTGCTATGGTTCTTTTTGTCAATTTGTTCTGCAATGCCTTCCAGCAAAATTTTCCAATTTGAAACAAAATCTCTAAAGCTTTTCACGTCTCATTTTGGATTCTCTCCAAATTTCTCCTTGTAGACTGAGGATTTAAATAAGATCATAGTTTTCTATACCGTGGCCATGGATTGTTTGAGTCCCTCCTCATACTTCACTTGTATATTCATGTTAAAAAAAATCAGATGTTATTGGAATGGCCAGAAGTTATTTGTAAGTGACTTTCATAACTCTTTGGTATAGTAAATATAGAAATTGCATAAACATAAGGGTGAGAATTTATTATTTTAGTAAAAAAATGTAGTATCCTGGCATAGTGTGATAACATAATAGTTTCTAT
This sequence comes from Eurypyga helias, assembly GCF_000690775.1. Lineage (NCBI taxonomy): Eukaryota > Metazoa > Chordata > Aves > Eurypygiformes > Eurypygidae > Eurypyga > Eurypyga helias. The sequence continues at coordinate 6,616 of NW_010232548.1, read as the reverse complement.
AAGGCATGTACTTGTTTCACTGTCAAAGCTGAAAATGGCACGTTTTCTATTGAACTATATGTAATACCTCACACTGGCAGTTAGAATTGCCGTCCAATACACACAAGCTAGGATTTTGTGTTTCAAACGCTTCTCGTGGAGAAGAAGAAAATGTATACCTCAACATTTTACACCCATCCCTAAAGAACCTACCAACCCAAAATTATTTGTCAAAAATGCATTAAAAGCACATTCCAATACATGTAAAGTCACCAGAGTATTCAAAGAAAACAAAACAATAGAGCAAGCCCTCTGACTTTTTGACCCACATTCGGTCCTGTCTAGTGTAAACAAAATGTGATGTAGGTCAAAACATTGAAAATTCTATACTAAATAAGCTTCACTTCGGTAAAGAAGATGTCTGCTTTGAATATTTTTGTTATTTTTCCTTGTGTAGTATAATTTCTAAACCTGCAAATATTTTTTTTTTCTTTAACATAATATACATATTGTTACTTCAGTTAAAAAAACATTCTGGCATTATTTTAATACTCAGGCTTTTCATGGTAATAATAAGATCCAATTCTCTTCTCTTTATTATTGTAAAAATGACTTTTCTAGTCATTTTGACCCTTTCACATTGTGAACAAAGCTGAGACTAGATTCCAGCAACAGATATGTGTCACCTCTTTTATCTGTCAGGGTAACACAAAAATCTTTACGCACAAATGTGTCATACATTGCTATTTTCAATACATAATGGAAAAAAAGATCAAGCAGTCTACAGCAAACTTGTATATGCATAAGCCAATCTTCCGAAGCACTAGCCCTAAGAATTGCAGTTTGACAGGCCTATTTATCTGAATGAAGTAAATATTTATTTATCAAAGATAAATTGTGAATGTGTGATTCCTGACAATGAGAGAGTTACAGTTCATAAACAATTTTCAACAGAATCTTTTTCACTTCATTCAGACTAATGAGCATCTTCACAGAAATACTTATTTTTACCTGTGGCAGTAGAAAAGAAGATGGTAAAAATAGAGCTTCCACTGTATTTTGAAAGTACTATTTGTGATTACAATACAAGACCATATTTTAATTCACAGATCTGTGACACAGATACATGAGATTTCTCTTTTTTTTGAGAGAGATTTTTAAAATATTACTGGAAGTCAATTAATTTAAAACAATTCTAATTAAAATTTGATTGGATATGGTATGCAAGTGGGAAGTGGATTTTTCATCTTCATGATTTTTCATCAGAGACTACAGCAATTCTGCTATAAAATATTGTAACTTTGAACACTGCTGTAGTTTGATGAGATCAAAGAGAATGCTACAGAATAAACCAGAACACACTGAGATGCAATGTAACTCAATAAACCAGCAAAATATTTACCTAATTTTCAAACAATTTGAAAAGTGAATAAGAAAGCTTGTTCTGAAAGCTCTCAATTGGTTCTTTTTTTTTTTTTTTTTAAGCATTGATACATTTTTTAAAACATTCAACTTTATTTTACATTTACAAAAACAAACCCCTAAGGACTAAATATTTTTTCTAGAGATCTCCTAGAACTGTAGAAGCAGGTTCTACCTTGACAAATGCCTGATTTGTAAACATTTACATTAATTTACAGTATGGAAACAGCCCCGCTAGTACTTTAAACTGATAACTGGCAGTGAGCCAATATTTGGCATTCCACCAAATCTTGGGCAATTAATTATTTGGCCTACCTTTCTTTAGTGTCCATACAGAGACTTAGACCATTAGCCTTCATCTAAATGTCAAGGACAAAGCCCTGACCTTCCTTGTCTGACCTTGTGCAGTGAAATAGATTTTAAGCAATCACATACTTGGAACATACTGAAATTTTTCAAGCAAAGATTTTGAGTGCATTTTTCTCACCTACATATTGCATAGTTGAAATTGTCTTTAGTTTTGAAAAGTTTTGCTCCTTAAATACTGAAAACAAGGTAAATATCCCAGAGATTATTTATGAATTGATTAAAAATATCTAAAAATATTCAGTTCACTGTCTAGTTTTTAACAAATGTACAGCTATTCTGCTGCTACTTACTAATATGTATCACTCTGGTTCTCAGAAAACACATTAAAATTTTATAATGTCCTTTGAAATGAATGCCCACGTACAAAAGAATGTGGTTCACTATACAACAATTTTTTCCCCTGCTAGGCAATAATTCATTGTGTCTATTCATTTTAAACAACTACCTCTGAAGGAAATGAGTTAAAAAGCATTTTATGTGAAAGGGACCTGATAGCTATCATGGTCCTCTGGAAAATAGGCTTTTATCAAGGGTTTGTGTTATGTTTGTCATTTATAAGTCTGTAAAAGGAAAGGAAAGTATGCTAAACCAAATAAAATTATGTTATGTAAGAGAATATGCATTTCAATTTACATTTTAAAGTAAAAATGTAAATGTGGTTCATCCTGTCAACTTCAGTCTTGGATAGGGGTACTTGAAAGTCCACATTTGTGTGTGAACTTGCATGTGTGTAACAGTGCCTGAGATGATAATAGCAAAACCATTGAAATCTTGAATCAGAGAAGTCTATATAGGCCATGGTATCTTCATGCACAAAATATTGGGGGATTATGCATGCATATGAAGAAGAACATAAATTTCCTTATATATCAGGAGTATAATGTTTGCAGTCTGCACTGAGTTTTAAGGTTGCTGTTAACCCCAAATAGTTAACCCAAAAAGTCTTTAGTGGCTTTTTTGCCATCAATAGCTCATCCACATACGATTGTGAAATACCACAAGAAAATGTGTGTGCATGTATCAACGAATATTATATACTGGAAGCACAAAGGCACAACAGTTAATCTGAATAGGCTGTAATAAATATCTATAAGCATGTAAATAAATAAATAATGATAACAACTTACAGACTAAATATTAAAAAAATAAATTTTTTTTTCTTTACCATATTTTCAATTCTTCCCACTGTGCTTCATCAGGGATATTGCAAAGGCAAGGGACAGAATATAAATTTCTGTCTTCAATGAACTGTACTGGGTGTAGTTAATTTTGTATATTGCTGTTTGCTCTTTCCAGGCATTTTTCTCCATTGTTTTCCGTTCTATGTAAAAAGCTGGTTGACTAGCATAAATAAATGTGAGAGTAAACACCCATCCTACAGAGAGGTGGTAAGGTCTTGTGTATTGTTATAAAGACACAGCAGAATGTTGAGATAAAAGTCAAAAAGCATACTGTTACTTGAGAAATATCAGTTGAATAGAATTTGTTTGGTGATGAGATTCAGTGAGGATTTTCATACACGAGTTACCAATAATACACTGTGCCTACCCACACAGCATATCTAAATGATTTTAATTATTTTTCCAGCAGGTTCTGCTGTTGTTTAGTCTATATTACAAATTTTGACATTTCTAATGCTGACTATGAAATCCAGTGCAGTCAGAACACTGACTGAAGATGTAACATTGCAATGCCCTTCTCCTTGCAGTGGCAAGTTCCAGCTGGGATGCAGAGCTGCTGGATGTTCTTCAGTGTGTCTGTGGGGCTGCAACATGTGGTGGAATGTGGGACCGGAGTAAGAAACTAGGAAACTATTTTCTTTTGATATAACTATCGGCTTATGCAAGTTTAAATGGATTGTGTATTTAAAACCCTAATTTCTTGAACATCCCTACTATTTTCAGTGACAAGAAATAGCACTTGCAGATGTGTCAGGCCTCTTACAGTCTAGAAGTATATAATTCCTTCATTGACTGGGAGGCAAATAGGTTCTCATTTTTGTACTTCAATTAAGTATTAAAGTTAGCCAAGATGAAACTGAAGCTATGTAACCATCAGAGTTTTACTTCTGAATGTCTCACATTCTCTTTTTCCATTAAGAAAGGGGACATAACTTGTTGAGAGGCAGAAATAGTAGTCCCTTTACTACAACATAGTACAAATATTATTCACATTGTTAGATTTCAAATATTATAATGTTATACTAGATTATAACTCATTTAGATACACATATAAATATTTTATTTCTAAAAGTCTCATACAGTGGAAAATAACATTACTTTAAGTGTTGGGGTTCTTTTTCAAAATATTCCTCATTATTGGTAATCATTCAGATATTGCCTTTGTTCCCAGCTACAGAGGCTGTGTTCATGTCAGCAACCTCCATCATGCGCTGTATATTATTACAAATTATGAAGTTACAATCTAATAACTTTAAAAATTTCTTAATATTCTCTAGTGCTGAATGAACATTAATGTTACAGAGTGGTCCAGCAGTCTGTGGCCTCCTTTTTGCTTTATCAAAATAGAACCATCTGAAGAAAAACATACCGTAATGTACTATGTAACAGGCACTCTAAAGAAGTTTGAAGCGTGGGATAGTAACTTTCTCAAAGCTGTATGAAGCCCATATTTGAGGTTCACTATGGTTAATGATATAGAAAAATTCAGACAATTCAAAAATCTGTAGTTCCTGGCATCTGAAAATTCTCCACCTTTCTCCCAAAAAGGATACCATAAGTTAGGAGAAAAAACTTTCTTTCCTCATCTACCCAGAGAACTACCCACTTAAAACTGTGCCAAAGAGAAACATAACAAATCTCTTGGGTTTTTTTCCAGAGTTCCATTTCCCCCAAAACCTCTCTCACACACAGTTTCCAGTGAAACTCTCAGATTCCTTCTCACTCAATCCTTCCCTGACAAAGCAGACACTAAAACTCAGTCTTCCCCTAAAAGAGAGGAGAAAAAAATATACTTTCTTCGAATTGGTGATGAAGTTATTTTTTAAAATACCTAAAAAAAATAAAAATAATTAAAATAATAACTTATGTGTAACTCCTTAAATATCAGTAGTGGGACAAATCATTAATGCCACAGACACATTTGTATTGGTACTTGATTTTTATGGCTGACTGCATTGACAATAGCACATGGGATTAGCTGAAATATTGCATGTTGGTGAAAGCAGAGCTATTCACTAGAAGACTATCAGTACATTGAGAAGATTATGGATACTACATTTAAATAACTTGTTTTCTGAAACTCCTTTTCTCCCCTTCCCACAGATTTTGAAGTAAAAAATACAAATAAATAATGTATACTGTCAGGCATAGTACTGTCAAGCAAGAGCTTGATAGTACTAGCAGGAGATGAACCTATTGGAAATTTTACAGGTTGTTGTGGTTTAACCCCAGACAGCAACTGAGCACCTAACAGCTGCTCGCTCACTCTACCCCACAAGATGGGATGGGGAAAAGAATCAGAAGAGTAAAGTGAAAAAACTTGAAGACTGCAGCAAGAAAAGTGTAATAATTTAAATAATTTAAATAATTATAATTGAATATACAAAATAAGTGATGCTCAATCCAATTGCTCACTACCTGCTGACATGCCCAGCCAGTCCCTGAGCAGTGTTCTCCCAGCCAACTTTCCCCTAGTTTATATACTGAGCATGTTGTCATGTGGTACAGAATATCCTTTTGGCCAGTTTGGGCCAGCTGTCCTAGCTGTGCCTCCTCACAGCTTCTTGTCCATCATCTTCAGCCTTCATGGTCAGTAGAGCATGAGAAGCTGAAAAGTCCTTGACTTAGTGTAAGCACTACGTAGCAGCAATTAAAACATCAGTGTGTTATCAACATATCCTTATACTAAATCTAAAACACAGCACTACACCAGTTACTAGGAAGAGAGTTAACTCTATTCCAATCAAAACCAGGACATGGGTGTTACAGAAAAGAGAGTCTATCTTGCCGGTTCATTTAAGCTCCATTTCTGCCCTAACCACTTACCAAGAACAAGCCTATTCAAAAGCATTAGCAGTAAACCAAACCCCACTGCACCACTTAGAAGTTCTAAGTTCTAATTTCATGTGGGAGTTATGGGGAAAGTTTGCTCTACTATGATTATATCAGACTGATTTTATCTCCCTTGTCATACAAAGTGTCCATTTTTTTCCATGCATAATTGCCACACATCATGGATATATCTTTAATCTGCACAATTATATACCTACACTGCTTTTCAATTAAAGGATCAGAGTGCTCACTGTAATCCCATAATCTTGTAAGGCCACAGGCTCTGTATGCAAGTTAAGAGTTTTGCTGTCAGGATTTTTACTTGTCATTTCATCTTTGCTGTAGCTCAGTATATAAGAGAAATATGAAAAAAAAAAGACATCCTCCATCTCCTTCACTGACAAATATTTAATAGAACAGCAGTAGCTGTAAGTGTTGGTAGCCTTGGCTCTGAACCGCAATGTCAGTAGTAGCCCTGTAATGCAGCACCTACGAATTCACACACTTCAGAGAATGAAATCTGAGTGTTATCCTTCTAACAAGACACTTAAACATTTGTCAGTGCACACGTGGATAGAGCAAAGGAATAAATGGCACAAAAATTACTGAATTATTGCAAGAGGTTTTGTGATATATTATTAGCTACATTTTCAAAGGTCAAAAAGCTATGCATACTGAACATGGAATTACAGACCATAAAGTACTACATGTTAACTAAAGTAAAGCATTTTGATAATATATATTTTGTCCCTCCACAGATGAAGTCTGTATTCTAAAAATACAGTAATTACATGTTGGAGGAAAAAGATCATATAATCATGGAATCATAGAAT
>NW_010232547.1:99184-138592 GCF_000690775.1 Eurypyga helias | reverse complement strand
TTTATTTTATTTTATTTTATTCTTTGCCATCGATGTTAGGTATGTTGGTACAGGGTAGAAGGTAGTTCTAAAGCATCTTCCTGCAGAGATGTGCTGATCTCTTTCCACAAACTGCTGTGGAGTTGGATGAGTAGCAAGCATTGACTTCTGTTTGATTGTTTGGGGTGGAAGTTAAGCATAAACAAGAGCATTATTTATGAAGACACTTCCAAGATAGGAAAATAGTATTAGTCTCAATGCATTACAGGTTTGGGTCCTCACACAGTTTATCTACCATGTCTAGTAAGCAACATACTGTCTTTTGTGATGCTAATTGCCAAGCCAGAAGTATATATAAGCTGCTGAAAATAATGTGTCATTATTTTCAGGTCTTCCTCTGGCCTACAAATGTCCTGTGTGTACTTCTTAAAACAAAGGTCTTTGACACCTTGTGGTTGCCTACAAATGTTCTAAATTAATGTCAATTATTGTTTTAGCACTGTGAGTTACTGTGGAAATAATACTTAAAAAGAAGAACAAGCCTAAATAAAAACAAATATAAAATGACTGCGTCATTTAAACAACTAGAAGTATCTGATGTAACCCCAATGGCATCAGCCCTTCTGACTTCAGGAAGTCCTTCTGCAAGCTGCCACCACTCAGCAACCCCCTAGGACAGGAAATAGGAGAGAAAATTTTTAAAAAATAAGAAGACAGCATAGTTATAAACAATATATAGAGGGCTCTGTTTTTGACCTCCCTTACAACAGAAATTTAAATCCACAGGAATGTGTTGTGTAAGTTTGTCCAGCAATACTGTTGAGGCATATTGATAAGTCTTCTTAGAACATAAGAAAAAGATAATCCTGCCTCAGCTTGGATAGAAATATTAGCACTTTTTGGAAGAACACATGAAAGACCTAGGAAAACCTGATACAAAATAAACTGAAGGACAAATTTAACAATGGAATGAGATACAGAATTAAATTGCAGCTGATAGCACTAGTCGTCCCATCAGCTTCTCTTGTGCAAGCTGTGCGTGTTACTGTCGCAACACAACTGACCAGTCATGTGAAACAGCCCAAGTACATTGTCTGACTTGGTAAAAGGTAATCAGAATCTATTTTCGAAGTATTTGAATGAGGTTAAAAATGAAAGAGGAATAAAGAAAAAGTTGGAGTAAAAGCTCAGTTCTTTGGATCTGAGGTTGAATACCAAGACAAAATGCAGGGGAAATAGATTAAAGGAGTAAGAACAGAAGTAGAAGAGGGCAGCAGCTGAGACTGGATGGAAGCTAACATCATGTAAGAAGGAGATGAGGTAGAAAAGAACTAAAATATTACAATAACGATTGGGATACAGGAATGAAATGTGGATAAATGTCAGAGAGAAGTTCATATGAATACTATTTTTCACTCAGCAAACATCTGGGAAACATGGGAAATACTGAAACAAAGACTTTGAGGGTTGTGCATGTTCTTCAGAATTATAATGGAAAGGCATTAGTCCTCCCATAAATGCAGTAATGGCTGAAATGTGATTTTCTTCTCCTACATCATTGTCTTAGGCAATCACAGTGGTTTAACTACTACACCACAGCAATGGAAAATGCTGCTGCATTTTGAAGTCGTTTTGCTGTCATAGCTTTTGGTAGGAAGTGTGGGGGCATAACATTGCTCTCTTTGAAGTCAAATGGATTTTTCTTTCACCATCTACTTGAGTGGGAACAAGATCAGGCACAATTAACAATATTTTCAAGTGTAGGCTCTACTTTAAGACAAACATGGGTTGCGCATGTTGGCTGCACAGCTTGAGATGCCTTGGGCTTAATTTTCATAATCAAAGCATATTCACAACATTCCTGAACAAAGAAAAGACGTCCTCTCTCTAGCTGGGTGGTCATTTTTTAAAACATTGAATTTGTAAGTTCTTCTGAACATAATACTGGCTAGCTGAAACATAGTAAAAGCATCTATTCATAGCTTATAGCTGAAAGGAATTTACTGTTAACTTGCAAGGGAAATCCCATGTTCTTGGATTCTTAGGATCAGAGGTCTTGTCTTTCCATTTCTATATTCCCAAGGAAAATAATGCATGTGTTCATTGTTTTGTCAGTATAAGATTTATAATGCCTTTAACTATTCATTTCCTTGCCATAAAGTGCATAGGTTTTGTAAATGATGTGAGTGTGACAACACTGTAGTTTCCTTGGCAACTTTAACTGGTTTTCAAAACAATGCTTTTCATGTTTGGAATAAGCATTGATTTGTACAATCTGGCAGGCAAAAAAAAAAAAATAGAAGAGAAAGAATGAAAGAAAGGAAAGAAAAAAATAAAAACCTCTTGAGGGAAACAATTGGCAGCTGCAAAGATTGCAAATCAACCTTCTGCCACTTAGTCATCTATGTGATGTGAACTTTAAAGAGTCCAAACTTAAAGAAAAATGCATCTGAACCTTGAAGTCCAGCAAAACCAGCCTGTTAGGTCAGACTTACCATTGGAATTAACTTGGACCTATCTTTTCAAAGCTTGGCTCATTCTGAAATTTAAAATCTGGCTCATGTTTAGACATGAATGAGATGCATATCTAGGCAACTTTTTTCCAGGCTGTCAATTTTTTGGTTTTTGGTTTTGTTTTTTTTTTTTTCCCCATTTTGAAAATTAAACACTGTCAATACCTCACCACCATCAAAACAGGGAAGGTTAGAAAAGGCAAGTGCAGGCTCAGGCTCCAAGACAAATATCTTCATTTTCAGAATCATAGAATCACTTAGGTTGGAAAAGATTTTTACGATCATGGAATCCAAATGTAAACCTAACACTGTCAAGTCCACCACTAAACCTTGTCCCTAATCACCTTGTCCACGTCTCTTAAATCCCTCCAGGAATCATGACTCCACCACCTCCCTGGGCAGCCCTTTCCAATGCCTGACAACCCTTTCAGTGAAGAATTTTTTCCTAATATCCAATCTAAACGCCTGCTGGCATAATTTGAGCCTGGCCTTGAACACTTCCAGGGATGGGACATGCACAGCTTCTCTGGGCAACCTGTTCCAGTACCTCACCACCCTCTCCAGGAAGAATTTTTTCCTGATATCTAATCTAAACCACCCCGCTTTCCATTTAAACCCTTTACCCCTTGTCCTATTACTACAGGCCCTTGTAAAAAGTCCCCTCCCAGCTTCCTTGTCAATCACTGATACCAACCAGAGGGCAAATATTCATCACCAAAGAATACAGAGGCTCATTTGATATGTGGGTGCCTGTGCTAGAAAGTAAGGAATGGCATCAGAATATCATGCATGTGCACATGAATTCTCCACACTCAGAAAAATATGTTGAAAATTGACTATATTTAAAAGGAACACTGCACCTTATAGCACCTTCCAGTACCTGAAGGAGCCTACAGGGAAGCTGGGGGGGACATTTTACAAGGGCCTGTAGTGACAGGACAAGGAGTAATGGGTTTAAATTGAAAGTGAGGAGGTTTATATTAGATATCAGGAAGAAGTTCTGCCTGGAGGGGGTGGTGAAGCACTGGCACAGGTTGCCCAGTGAAGCTGTGGATGCCCCATCCCTGGATGTCTTCAGGGCCAGGCTGGACGAGGTTTGGAGCAACCTGGTCTAGTGGAAGGTGTCCCTGCCCATGGCAGGAGGGGTGGAACTAGATGATCTTTAAGGTCCCTTCCAACCCAAACCATTCTGTGATTTTGTGATTCTATGTATAGTAAATGTCCTTTACACTATTATGAAAATGTACTGTAAGTAGGCCATAAAGTCACTGGGATTACATGTGCATTCTCCTTTAGGTCAACACCGTCATACCAAAGTATATGAACCTGAATCTTATATTCAAAGTCTTCTGGAGCTCTTGCAGCTCCATACCCTTGTGAAGTTCTAAACATACTTCTAGGTGATCTAAAATAAAAAAGAGAAACGTTCTTAGAAAACCTACAAACCTGCCTAACTCGTTAACTTCTCTTATGTATTTTTCTCATGATTTCTCTAAACATATTAAAATATAAGAATATTTGTATGCTTTTGTACACTTATTTTCACAATGTGGTATTTTCCTGCTAGCTTTCTACCAGAAAAGACAATTGAAAACTCAGACATAAAGCTGGCATTTCTTATTTCTGTAAGAGATTCATGTTAATTTACTGGAGAAAAAGAAGCAACAAGAAAAAGGTCTAAGACAATTAAGTAAATTATAGAGTTTACTGCCTATGTGCTCAGAAACAGAGAAGTAATATATTTGTGCTTTTCAAGGCATTCCAGCACTTTCAAGTCAGTGTTGCATTCTCTAATTACATGTAATAAACAGGTACTGCAATAGCCCAGCATGGGGCTTGAGAGTCTGAGCCCTGATACAGCACAGCAATGCTCGTAAAGAGACTTTTTAGTAACAGAGGAGACTATTAAGAAAGGCATCACTGATGTTGCAGTTGTAGCATATGTTCAACACCGGTTCTTAGAAGGGAGGAGTTAAATCACCAGAGAGCTACAGTGGCTCTGATATGATTAAACACAAATTGTTCTGCTCTATTCTTCCAATTATCTTGTAGGTAAAAGGAAAAGATTGCATAAGCTTGTAACTGAATCTGCAGTTCTTTCCAACACAGTTAGTGATATAAAATACTACTCTTGTCTGAATGGCGAGGTCTGATTTTATGGCTGTTTACAGTCCCTAAGCTCATGCATAAATGACTAATCAAGGCAGCAAAGAATCAGACAAAATATTTGACAGTTCCATTAAAGTACCTAGTCTAACACTGGGGAGACTCCTCTGTTATGCTGGTTATTTCTGTGCGCTCTTTAACAAATATGAGTGGTGTCACTTCCTAATGTTGTCCATAAGGAAATGATTAATGCTGTCCTGCTGGCCTTCAGTGTTTCTACTTTGTAGCACGGGGCATATGAAAGCATTAAGCACTGAGTTGTTAAGGCATGTTTTATGGAGCTAACATAACACCTAGGGAATGACTCTCAGCTGTGCTACTGCTGCTTGGCATCAGTATTGCTGAGTAATGCAGCAGGGAATCAGGGTCTTGAAACATATAAAACTTGGTCTGAAATTGTAAAAGGCCTAGTTTTGCACTAAATTACATTGTGCTTGGGTTTCTGGGGAATTAAAGAGCTTATAGTGGGTCTGTTTCTCACCTTAAATTAGGTATTTTACTTGGGTCTAATGGGTAAAAGTAAGAGATAAGCAGGACTGCTTTTGTTTATTGCAAGCTTGGAAAAAAACCTAGTGCAACCGATCAGAGGAGTATAGTTTAAAGACACTTTTGTACGCCCCTCCAAGATGTGCTGGTTATGTCTGGCCAGTTAGAATCGCTTCCAGGCACCCACAAATTGCACCTGTTTGCAAAGGCTGCAACAAATGACTGAAGCATACTGCTTACTACTTCCACTGCACCTCCTTTGCTCCTCTGCTCGGTATATGGTCTTGGAGAAGGGAGTGGAGGATCTGTGTTTATGCCTCTGTGGGAAAACAACTGCTTTCTGAAACAACTAAAGCTCATTGTTTCATTCCAACAATGTCCATCGTGAGAAAACGTTCTTACATGATTTATACTGTTTGGCCAGTGCATGTTGATTCCTTTGAATCAAAGAATGATACATGTTAAATAAGCCTCTGATCTTCCTAAAATCATCGCTTTATTTTTTTTTTTAATATTTGTTGGGCCACAGAATGAAAATATGAGTAAGCGCAGCTTTGCACATGAGCAGGTAAGACACTCAGCTCAAAGGAGGGCACACATCTTTGTCTCTATTTCTCTCTACCCTATCGCTTCTTTTGTGTATCTTACGGCAAGTGGCAAGCAACTCTTGAGTGCCTGACTACCTTCGTCATGCTGTTCCAACCTTGGGCAGATTTTTAGATGCTGTGCTCTGTACATCTGTTCCTTACCCCTGAAAATATTATCTTATTTCCATACATCATGAGAATGTTGATAGGAGGAGGAACTTGCAAACTGCCAGGGTATCTACGCAGATTATATTAATGCTCTGTGGAAATACTTATATGTGGTTTTAAGTTAGAAGCCTCTCTTTTAGTTAAGAGCAAAGCAAAAACAACTGGAAAAAAAACCCAAACAAACAAAGAAACAGACAAAAAAGCAACAAAAAAACCAAAACCAACAAAAAACTCCACCCAAAAAAAAAAACCAACCCAAACACAAAACCAAGGAAAGCTTCTGCAGAATGTTTGAAGCACGCTATTCAGGTAATATACAAAAATCCAGGCAACCTTAAGAGATACAATCTTATTTCAGGGTCAGAACTTGAAATTCTGTGAGAGAGGGAATACCATGAGGAATATTCAGTCACTTTATCTATGGAGAGCAGTTGCCAACCAATAGGTGTACTACATATTTCACTTTACTTATGTCATGAGAGTAAAGCCATTTATAATTCCTATTTCTTCCTGAGGTACAACTTGCTAAGTATAGACCCTTATCACTTTCCAAGTAAGGAAGTAATTTCTGAATTTGACTAAATATCATCTTCAAATGAGATGCTTAAAAAATATAATATTTGTGTTTAAAATCTCTCTTATTTTACATTCTAGGTCTCTTCCTTCTGTATTTGTTTATATTCTGAGTTCAGGGATAGGATCATAATTGTACTTGGCAAAACAACTGATTTTCATTATGACAATTGTAAAGCTTACTTTGTTTCTGCTTTGGTTAGGTTTTAAGAACACATGAAAAATAATTCTGTTCAAATAGCATTTTTCACCGTTACTCTTCTTTCTCTCTATATTACTAGTAACAATCATATAAAAATAGATTTGACATTTTGTATGAATTCATCTGTTCACTTTTTATGTGTTCATGAAGTTCCCATTTATATTTATTGGTTATTTTTGAAATGGTTTTGCAGTAATAAATGTCATTTTCCTACCTCACTCCTCCCATTATTTCTCTAAGACTTCCTGTATCTAGAAGTGAACTGCTGAAGTAACTGGCAGCCCTATCATTGATTCAATAGGGCTGAAATTTGTCCAGTGTAGTGGAGCAAAAAGTTTACTAACTTTAACATGGAATGTGAAAATCATAAAAACACCCACAAACAAACCAACAAAACCCCACCAACCCAAAACTATGTGATCTAGTTCTCCATGATAATGACAAAAAAATGGATTTGGTGGCTGAGGAAGTCCTTTCCTGCCTGATGCTATTAGACTTGATCAGTGTAAATTGATGTCGTGATACAGTTTTTTCCAACAGAGTAAATTTCCTATCTCTGAGATTTACTACTCCTGTTCTGTCATGCTGATGTGGCCAAATACAATTCCTCCCACTGGCCAATACAGAATATACTGAGTTTGTAGCAACAAGTTAAGGATAGTCAGGTTAGATAAGCAGTTGTAGAAATGCCTGTAGAAGGACTTGAGTTAATTACATATGTTGAATCTTTAGCTTTGCCTATTGGAATAGAAGTGAATTAAAGAATTGCAGAGTTCAGTTCACAGTACATAAATTAAATGGGTGTCTACTTTGTGAAGCCAACATTAAAAAGGTGCAGGTAGCTTATATATATATGTAAACATAAGATTTTGCAAGATTGTGGGGGCTAGAGATGGGAAAGATATAAACCTGCCCATCTTCAGGGTGACTGGGCTGTTTTATACTTTATTATTCTGTGTGTGTATGAACACTTCTTAGAAACCAGAATTCCTGACAGATTCACTATTATAGAGAAGGTTTGTGGTGGGTTGACCTTGTCTGGCTGCCAGGTCCCAACAAACTGCTTTCTCACTCCCCTTCTTCAGTGGAACAGGGGGAGAAAATAACATGGAAAAGCTTGTGGGTCAAGATATTGCTCTCCAACAACCGCCTTCTCTCCAGCCCCTCTTCTTCTCAGGCTTAATGTCTCTTCCACCTCCTCACACGTTGTCTATGCACCTCCTTCCTCCTCATGCTATTCCCCTGCTCCAGCATGGGATCCTTCCCATGGGTTACAGTCCTCCATGAGCTTCTCCAGTGTGAGTCCCACAGGTTGCAGTTCTTCAAGAACGGATCCAGCTTGGGTCCTTTCCACAGGGTACAGTCCATCAGGAACAGACTGCTCCAGGGTGAGTTCCCCACAGGCCAGAGTTCCTGCCAGAAAATCTGCTCCTGCATGGGTTCATCTCCACAGGCTACAGCTTCCTTCAGGACACACCCATTTGCAGGATCCTCCATGGGCTGCAGAGTGGCTATCTACTCTGTCATTGTCCTCCATGGCTGCAGGGATACAACCTGCTTCCCCATGGGCTGCACCACCGGCTGCTGGGGAATGTCTGCTCCAGCCCCCGCAGCACCTCCTCTCCCTCCTTCTCCACTGACCTGGGTGTCTGCAGGGCTGTTTCTCACACATTATTTTTCTGCTTCTCTTTCTCACAGATGCTGAACAGCGTATTTTACTCTATTCATCAATATTTTATCATAGTGGTGGGTCTGTCTTGGAGTCAGCTGGAACTGGCTGTGTCTGACATGGAGTCAACTCCTGATCTCTTCTCTCATAAGCCACCCCTGCAGCCCCTCTCATTACCATAACCTTGCCATGTAAACCCAACACCATGAGATTTAGGATTTGTGAGATAGTCTTCCATTCTGAAAAGAAAGGCAGATATACTGGCTGTTCTATTTTAATGTGTTTAGTATGTGCTGACTAAGAAGCTTTTGTTGGAAGGTATCTGGAGATGATCTCTGACTGCAGAGCTACAATGGTAACTGTCATGGTATAATGTGGGATAGAGTTGGACAAGACTTTTTCTAAAACGTGGAATATGCATAGAAATCTTTTCAATACAAAAAAAAATTTAAAAAAATGCAGCTCCAAAATAAGTCTCCCTCAGCTAAAAGCAGCTGACCTGATGAAACTCGGCTTCTGTAAGACTATGGAATACTGTATGATCTCTGATTGAAGATTTTCTCTCAGGTCATTCAGAAAAGCATTCTCCAAAGGAGATTTTCTAGTATCTAATAAGAACTAAACTTACAAAGCAGTTCTTCTCTTAATGAGGTCTTAGCTTCTACACAAATTCCTAATACATACAACTTATGGGAATTTAGTAACAGTGAAACCATTATGTATATGTCAAAATTATTTCAGAACGACCAATGGGTTAAAACTATTTTTTTTATTCTAGAAAATGCCTGAAACATACACCCAACACAAACACACAATCACAGAGTGATTACAGAAGCTTTTTTTCTGTAGGAATCCAGGCTAAAAACATAATGGTAAGAGAAAAAGTGAAAGTAGCAATTATACATAATGAATAGAAATGCAAAGAACTTGATAGCTATAGGTACAAATCAACAGTTAGGAAATGCAGGTAATTGAAATTATAATCAAGTGTCAAGAAATCTTTCAGAATTTGAATTAAATTTGGAATTGCGGATTTATATTCTAAAGAAAATTAAATGGACTTGCTGATATAAAATACCATGCCCACCACTAGTACACCTTAGGCAGACCGTGAGACTTCGATTTTAAAATTCTAATGACACTACGGTGCATTTGTATTATTTTCTGCTCTCATTATTATCCTTGTCATGAGAACAAATTCATATTGTTCATTTCCTCTGCATTGCAATCTTCATTAGAATTTGTTGCCACAATTTACATCCCTTGTATATGCTACAGAAGATAACGGGCAAGTGTGCAAATCTGACCTCTTCAGGGCTAAACCAATGCAGCACAGAGTTGTGTTATATAGCCTCTACTAGGAATTTGAATGCCGTATTTGGTTTTTGAATAAAGATTGTCATGCCATTTCCTGATCCCATTACCAAATTCCATGATTTGACAGGAGAGAATGCTTTGGACTGGGTATGTCTTGGGTTTTAATGCAAGATACAAAGTCTTGCAGCTTAGTTCCATGGTTCAAATCCAACTGAGGATTGAGGAATGAAGTTTGTTTAAAATCCAATGATTCCTCAGAGCAGGTTTTAGAAGATGAGTATTCAAATGGTAAGACATGTACATAATTTTCACTGATGCACACCTTTACTTGCAGTTTTAACGAACAGGCTTCGTTATAAACATACATTCTTTTCCCTAGCAGAAATGGGAATGAGTTTTGCACTAGAAAAAAACAAGATACAGCTCAAAATGACACCATAGGGTAAACATCTCTGATATTATTGAAATACCTTGAGTATAAATATTGGCTCTGATGTTGAGGAAAGCTGGCTGAAATCTCAAAGTTATTTGGATCTTCCATACCTGACCTTTCTCAATTTTGCCTAAAATGAAAAAAGGAAAGTTGTGCAGATTTTCCCTCTGATGGCTTCAGATGCATAAATTGGCATCTTGTCTCATGTGGTCTACCTGTATAGTCATTTAAAATTTAATCTCACTTTTATTCAGACTCTGAGCCTGATTGCATATCCAAATTTATAAATTTCAAGTAGGACCCTGATAGTATTACTCATAGAATGAATGTCATTCCCTGTTATATGCACACATTCCAGTGCTGTACAAGATGAGACTAAGCTATTGGACTTGAGGATAAGGACTCAGATTAAACAACTAAATGTTATGTGACTGATTCGTATGTTTCCTATTCTAAGTTTTGTGATATTTCACTCTTCTCTTTGTTACAGTTAGAATCTAGACTTTAATCATTTTAAGATTATTTTTCAATTGCAGCTTTAGTCATTAGCATTGCAGAAAAGGGCTGGAAAGGGAAGACAATTAAAACCTCATCACATATCAAAAAAAAGTCTTTTAATTGTTATTAAGGATGTATTTTATTTTGAAATCAAATCCAAGAACCAAGGATGCAACATTTGTTGTAATTTTGCATGTTTAGGATCTAGCAAAACTTGCAAAAATATGTAAATATACATTTTACTGACAAAATGGATGTAATAAACTTAATGGTCCAGAATTATATGCAATAGTACACATCAGTGTCAGACTGCCTGGCTTTCTGGGGGTTATAATAAGGGACAGGGCAGGACATCACAGCCAGGGCTGGTTGCACTGCACTCCAATCAAGAGAAGGGCAGTCAGGTGGCAGGTTGTGCACATCCCCAGACGTGGGCATCAGGCACATCCATGGGGATGAGGCAGGGCAAAGAGAAGGCAGCAGTGTATTTCCTGTTCATACCAAAGTTCATGGCTCTTTCACCTGTATTCTTAAATGTCATCCCACATCTAGTCTTTTTGACAGACTTCACCAATTTTCTCTAAATGATGATTCAGTCCTCCTTAATATTGGCAGTGTTTTCCAATTTTGCCAGCCAAAAGTTTTGATGAACACCTTTTTCTTATCCTTAGGTAATTAGTAAATAAAGTAGAACCAGTCTCAGACTGATGACTGAAGAATTAAAGTAGCAGTTCTTCTCCAGTCCTGTTCACCCCATTTAACATAAGCTATTATTGTCTCTTCTTTAGCCAGGTTTTATTGGCTTGTTATTATATTAATGTTCATCATCTCCTCCTTCAGCAGTAATTTCCTGTTGGAAACCATTTCAAGTGTTTGGGATTTCGTTAATTTTATTTATAGCTACATTTACTAAATCCTCTGCATCACCTTATCTAAGATATCAGTGCTTAAAAAATACAGGTGTTAGACTAAGCAGACATCTTTAATAAACCATGCAGGTAATTTACTCACTTTCCTTTGTCTCTGTGTCTTTAATTATTCTTTCTTTCAAGAACTGTTATAATACTTTATAAAGCATTTAAGTCAAGTTAGAGTCCTGTAATTGCAGGGATCACTTTTATTTTCCGTTTTGTGTAGCCCATTAAGTTTGCCGTTCTTCAGGCAGACTATTACAGATTGGATTTACAGATTCATTAAAAATCCCTCCTACTGAATTTCCATTAGTTATGCATAAAAATTATGACGCCATTCTCTAGTGCCTCAGATTAGTTTATGCTTCAACATTGTTCAGGGTTTGTCTCTTAAGAAAACATTTGAATTGTAGGTCCAGCATTGCAGTTAGAGCAGAAGAAAGTGAAGGAGGGAGCCACCTTACTAAGCAGGGCAACAACGCTGCCAACAGTTTTGCCATGCTGGTGAGGATGGGTTAAACTAGGAACAAGAGAAGGAGATGATGAACAGCCAAGTGAGGAAGTGATGCATTCAGCTGGAAAGCAAAGGGTGAACAGATATGTGGACAAGGGAAAATTTGAAATCAGCAAAATGGGGCTGAAGAGGGACCATTCCAAGCACATGCACATTAAAAAGTGCAGTGAGGACAGCACGATGGAGAAGCTGCAAACATCTGTGAAGTCAGCATGATCGGGTGCCTCTCTGAAGCATGTGCAGTTGTGTAGTAGAGGACCCGGGGGTCCAGGTGGGCACCAAGTTGTCCATATCACACTCACGATAAATAAAGCGGGTAGCCTCCTGGGATGCATTAGGCAGTGTTGCTGGCATTTCAAGAGAGGTGATCCTTCCCCTCTGCTAAGCGCTGGTGAGGCACATCTGCAGTGAGGCCAGCCAAGGAACCTAAAGAAGGCTAAGGTTCTGGAGCATCTGACACAAAAGGAGAGCTTGATAGAGATGGAACTGTTCAACTTGGAGGATTTTATCAGTGTATATAAACACCTAATGGAGCAAGTAACAAAGACAGAGCCAGATGCTTCTCAGTGGTGTCCAGTGACAGGACAAGAATCAATCAGCACAAACAGAAATGCAGGGAACTTAAATTAAACATAACAAAAGCTTTTTTACTATGACAGGATAAACCACTGGAACAAGTCTCCCAAAGAAATTATGGAGCCTCCATTCCAGGAGATATTCAAAACCCAACTGCACACAGCCTGAGCAACCTGCTCCAGCTGACCCTGCTTTGCACATTGGGCAGGACTACATGATCTTCAGAGGTCTCTCCAACCTCAGCTATTCCAAAAAAATTCTGTGATCTTTTATTAAACTGGCTGGTATGTTTGAAAAAAAAAAATCTGACAAGCTCTCTGGCACAAAAGCCCTCTTAAACAATCAAGGCTATAGCAAAATGTCACATAAACCACAGGGCTATTTTATAAGTAAGTCACCATACAAATAGCCATAAATTTGCAAATGTCAACCACGATCGTCAATTTCCAATGCAAGTACAATTAAAGCAAAATTTTAATTCACTCAGAAAGCACTGTAAATAGCTGATGATATTATAAATGGCATTTGAAAAGCCATCCACAATTGTAAACAAAAAATATTAAAATCTAAACCAACTGGTGTTTTCTTCTAGCATTTTCCTCTTTTTTAAATTTTATTTTGTCTCTGTTCATGTTTAAACATAAGGCTCCAGTGGGAAATTGACATTTCTATAATTTGAGACACGTAGGAACATCGTTTCTTCTGATCTTTTCTGAGATCAATCTAAGCTTGTGTGACACGACTGTTATGTGTAGTGTGTGTGGCATGGGTGGTGCAAAGCTCTAAGAAGGATCTCAGTCCTGCTCCAACTGCTTCAGCCCCTTTTCAGTAAACAGTCAGGGCTCTGGCTGTTTGAATTATCTTTGAATGAACGGCTGACTGGTCTCCTATTGCTGAAGCAGAAACCTCGAGACCATAGTCAAGGCAATGCAGGTATTTGTACTAGTTTTAAAAATATCCACTCCCTGAACCCCTGTAAGGCCATATCAAGCACTGTCTTTTCCCTGTAAGATCAGCTAAATCAGGTAAGTATCTATTTGTCTTCACCTCCACAACCTCTGTCTCTAGTCCCACTTTGAGGTGAAAATCCAGCTTTGAGCAGTTGTGGCTGGATTCAAAAATAAGACTTTTGTGAGCGAGTCTTGCCTAACTTTCATTTCAGGAGAGTAAGTCCCAAAACTCCTAAGAATGGCAGCTGAGTTGCCCTTAAAGCTGAAGCCCTGTAAATCTTGCAGACACTTTTGTTCCACATATTCTGATTCATACTGCCAAACATCTCATACCTCATGCCTTAGTGCCATTAGGATCAAAAAGAACACATTTCAGGTGAGGGATTGTGGTGTAGTGTGCATGCTCAGAGCGTGGCAAACAGAGTGCACAGGAGACTAATGCAAGAGCAGCTCTGTCTTTGCACGATGGCCCTGACTTATGTGTACTTATGTTTGTGCACAAGCTTGTAGATTGTAGGCTCTTCCAAACTTGTTGGCAATCAACGTCTTGTATTGCAACAAATAATCTTGACCATTGATCTATACACAAGTCTGGAGGACTGAAGGATCCTTGCTCTTTCCTCCTGAAACTGTTCCATTTGGGTGAATGAACGAATGAATCACTGATGATAATGTTAATGTGCACAGGTGTGATATTCTCACTTCTTCCTGTTAGAAGGGAAACGTTTTAAATGATATTTTAAAGTAGCCAGCTTTCTCCTGTCTAGGTGTTGTTTGGTTTTTTTTTTTCTTTACAAAGCAAAGGGACAGGAATTATAACCCGATTGGAGTGATTTTGCATATACTTCCTATGAATGAAGCACTTCATAAGAAAGAGTGAGCTTTGATGTCCTTGTCAAATCCTACTAGGAGTAATTAAACATTGCCTGTTCTTCCTGCCTGGTCTATCAATAATGGATATTGAATAAATAATATTGGGACTTTATAAGATTTTATGGATTCTTTACAAGTGAAATCTGTGTATATAAGATCATATTAATGTTACAAGCTTGTGTTCTGCTCCTTGATGTGCACGTGCAATTTCTATTAGTGAGGGGAATCATGTACTTACATTCAGGACAGAAAAGACTCTTATTACATTCATCATAATATAAATAACCTGAAATGTTCAGCTCTCTTTCTGGAGAGCTCTGGCTTGCAACACTTTCAGTAGATAAAAACATAGTCTCGTACCAAAGGAATATCAGTCAAAGTACATCTTATCACTCTGAAACACAGGTAACTCATGTATAGTTGAAGAAATAATAAACTCCTACAAGTATCTTATTAATACCACTTTCTGAGAATACTTTTTCTTAAAAAAAAAAAAATTGTACATAGTTTAAAAGCTGATTACAGATTTAACAAGAGGGTTAGCACCAAAAGGAAATATGCAGGGCCTTTAGGTATTGGAAAGGTGAAAGAAAATGGGTTAAATTTAAAGGAACCTAGTGTTTTCTAGATAAGATCTTAACACTTGTGAAAGAAACTTGTTTGTAACTGGGAAGACAGTTTACCAGGTGGGAAAACAACACAAATATTTTAAATAACCTCTTCAGGATCTTACAGTTCTTGTCTCCCAGTCTTGTGCTAATTCACACTGACTGTGGTTAGGACCATGCCCCTCAACACCCCCCACCTCCCCCCAGGCATCTGTGTCTTCCTCAAAGACCCATAACAACAGAATTCTAGAATATGAGTAGACTTTAGATAAATTGTACAAAAAGCTTCTGGACTTTAAAGAAATTTCAATCTCTGTGTGTGTTTGATGTGAAAGAACCCAATGATCGGATGGTTAGCAATAGCTTGCTGTAGTGTGTAACTGTGTTTAGTGCAACAAAGAGCATGTACGTTCAGCATGTGGCTGGCAGTAAAATCTACAAGAGTGATATGGGTTGTTTTTTTGTTTTTTGTTTGATTGTTTGTTTGCTTGTTTCTGGTAGCTATGGGAAAGTCCTTAAACTTTACCTCAGAAGCAGGCTTCTTCACATATGCATTGCTGAACAATAAAATTTTAGAACAGCCTGGGAATACAGAGCTAGACTAGTTTAATATTTACAGGATCAATAGAAAAGAGAATGAGTTTTTTGCCCTGATGTATGACGAGCCTGCAAGAGTAGGGTTTCTGGATTCCACCTGCTGTTCCCTGCATATTGAGATCTCATTTTGACAAACTCGAGCAGCCTCAACAGAGAAGAGTGACAGATAAAAACACCACAGAGGTGGTGGTTAGGATCATGTCCTGGAAGGTGGAAATGTCTGTTCCACCTCATGTTATGAGAGAGGATCTGACTTTGTGTTTCCAGCCTTTGGATGAATGGAGTCCTAACTAGGAGGATGTGAAGTGTAACACAAAGGCTTCTGTGCATGTTTGGCATCTTAAATTGCAAATAAGATTCCCAAGAATATTTAATGCTGGAACATAGCAAATAAAATGTTTAAAATACTATGGGTGAGAACTAAAAAAAAAAAAAAAAATATATGGAGGTAGGTTTCCCAGACGTTTTTGTCTTCAGGTTAATCTCATAAGGAGACTGTAGCAGAATCTATAATGAGAAAGGTGGTGGTATGCTTCCTTTTCCTCTTACATCCTATAGTTCAGTGCTGGAGTACTTGTCCAGTTTGCACATTTAAACAATTTTCTTTCTTTTTTCTAGGACAGTTTTCTTTACTATGGGATTCATAGGGAAAGGCATAAAAACCATCAGCTCCTTTCCTATGCAGGATGCCTATATCCTACTGCAAACCAAACCTCCTATGAAGTAAACAGATTTTGTTCTGGAAAATGCAAAAAAAAAAAATATAGCTGTTTCATCAGTTCTTATTGTTCCTTTCCTCCAACTTTTTCTTTAAATTAAGGAGTTTAAGGATTTGAGGTCAAACATATGGCTAGATTAGCTTGATTCCAACCTGCAAACCTAGGATAAAACAATGTCCTCTCTCCAGCAGCAACGGCAAAAAATCCTTACTGCATCCCGAAACTGTCAGAGGAAACTCAGAGGGGTTGTTTAGTGGAAGCTGCTGGACTGTGGCAGAGTGTGGGGATGTCCCCAGTGCTATCCACTGCATAGGCACAGATATGTTCTCCCCCAGGTTTGCTCACAAGACAGTGCTCCTGCTCGGCAGTGATTTTATCCAGAAAGAGACGCTTCTTTTCTGTAGAAGCTGTAGAAGTCCCTTTCCAAGTGTGAAGGAGGTTATATCGTTCCCACCAGTTGTGTTTCATGTTTGTTTTGCAGTGACTGAGCCTCTAAAACAGGGTATAGACCAGCAAGTATGTAAGTGTCTGTAAGTGTCAACCTTTTATCCTACCAGGATTGATAGGACCTTTGTGTTTCCCACAGGTAACATAAGTAAAACTGTATTCTGGGGTAACTCCAAAATATAGTACTCCAAGGAGAGTAGGAACCAGCTGAAATCCCCGTTGAGTATTTTGACATCTTGTTCTGACTCCTTTAACTTAAATCCTGTTTAACTAGCAGCATCTGCCACTGACATTTCCACAAGGATGGTACAGATGGAGCAGTGACTCAGATCACTGGCTCTACGGAGTTATGAATAACTAAAACTGTTGCTGATGAAGATTATCAACAGGGCTGTAGGAGAGGCCCATGTGTGTGATTGATGCCCGCAGTATGTGGAATTTAGACCTTCCACTTGTATTGTTTTCATAAAAGAAATTGTATCTCTCTGCCTATACATACAACTACATACATGAACAAATTCTTAGTCTTCAGAAAATTCTGTTGCATTTGCAACCTTCGCTCTTCTTTATTAGTTAAGTATTCATTAATTTGAAAGCAAAAATTGCTTGATACACAAAATTATTGTGTTTAATGTCAGCATTTCAACCTAGGTCACAAATTATTTCATTTCTTGGTGTTCTTCTCACAGCCCAAAAATGGGCAGTGTGTAAACAGAACAAGGTAAATCTTTTAGCTGAACTTCCTTGTCATTTGGGTCACATCACTGTTTATCATCCTTCATTTTCCTTGGGGAAATACAGAATAAACAAGAAGATAGTTGTAGTGAGCTTTTGTGATAAGGGTTTTAGTTGGGAAATACAATGCATTTTGTGATTCTTTGGTCAAAGGGTAGTCGGAGATCGCCTTCTTGTTCATTTATTTACATTGAGAGGTCTGGTTTTTTTCCTGTTTCCTTTAACATTTTATGTGCACAGATTTCTTGGGAAAGGTGCTAAGTTTAATCAGATTTAATCAATTAGTGTTTCAACTCATTAGAAGAACAGATATTGGACCAAATTCTTTATAGCAGAAAATAAGGTCACTTCCAAAGAGACACTAGTTTATTAAGTGTTATTTGCATGTAAAGCAGTTATGCTTTATACCATTCAGACACCAAGTAAATAGCTATTTCACTGACTTCATTCAGAAAACACCCCTTTGTACATAGAGCTTACACTTGTACTCTATAAAATATATCTCAGCTCAGGAACACACATTGCTCAGCAGAGGTTCAAATTCACCCCTGACCTTCAGTTCTGACAGTGCTGATAAAGGTGCCTTT
Organism: Eurypyga helias; assembly: GCF_000690775.1. NCBI lineage: Eukaryota > Metazoa > Chordata > Aves > Eurypygiformes > Eurypygidae > Eurypyga > Eurypyga helias. Next base: position 120,484 of record NW_010232547.1, on the reverse strand, counting down.
AATTTTTAATTATGCTGGATTTTGTTTCTAAACAAGAGGGACAGATCACATTTTCTTCACTTGCACATCACACACTACATTAAATAGCCACTGTTGGAACAAGCTGAAATTAATTACTTAACAAACGCCAGAAGCTTCTGTAATGGTGGCAGAATTTACTGAATGGGACTTATCTTTCATATTTAGAAGGAAGAGAGGTGGTTAGTTTTGCTTAGGCTATTGCTCCCAGCTATGGGATTTCATGGAGAGCAACCTTTATTTTTTTGTCTACACATGGAATTAGGTTTTAGGAAGAAATTGCTTCCTAGGAAACAATGGTGTGAATGTGATATTTCTGGGAGCACTACAAATTTGCAAGCAATTTATGACTTGTTTTGTTCCAGCTGCAGTGTCAAGATATAAAAAAACCTACCTTTAGGGTATTCCTAGGTATCATTTTGCTACTTCTCCCATGAGAAGAAAATCATCAGTCCCACAATCCTAAATTTGCTTTTAATTTAATTATGAGGAAGACGAAAAAAGAAATAGCAATTACAACATTTAATCTGGGACCAAGATTTGGGATTCAGTCCTTGGAAAACCATGCAAATATTCCAGCAAGGTTGTTCTATAAGCATGACAGCAGAAAAATGTGGCATTGGGCCTGTTGATCAATACTCTTGAAATTCATCGCACCTTGATCACAAGTACTTGTAATTTCATAATTATTTAATCATTTGATAATGGGAAGTGAGAAACATAGCCACCAGTCCCAGGGTTCTGCTCCAAAAATATGTGTCTCTCTTGCCAAGTGACATCTAAAGGAACACAATGCAAGCTTCAGAAAGAGTAGATGCCAGAATGCATTTGATCACCGTCATTTTGAGCATGGACATGTAAGTTAACTTAGAAACCTGTTAATTTTACAAGCCCAGAAAAAAAGAATCGTCAGCCATATTTACTCAGTTCCTCCTAATTCTTGTTTTGCCACCAGGTGTCAGTACAAGTGCACGGACACCCTAGAGATGTGCGAGAGGTCTCCTGGAGAGCTGTCTGAGCGATAATGATTCTGTTCCATGGCAGTTCTCATGCTGCTGAGAATGTTATAGTTTTTTCCTTCCACTGCAGGAAAAAAAAAAAAAAAAAGGTGGTTGCTTACTGAGCTGCATGTTCTACATCAGTTTTGTGTATAGGTATTCTAGAATCACCTGTTCTACATGCCCTTGCATCTCCACCCATCCTCTCCTCTACCCTACAGTTGGTCACAGGGCTAGAGTATCTCCCTTCAACCTCTGACCTGAAGATGTGAAGACTATGAGGAACAAGACAGAAAAGAGGGATAACTGTCAAATGATTATGTGGAAAATACAGCTCAAAGACTTTAAATCACTGATAGCTATCCTGGTTTTTAAATCATACTCCATATGCCCCCTTCTTGAAAACACATAGCAGTTATCTCCTAAAATCTCCTTTATGAGAAATGGGTCTGGGACTTTGAAGCAAACAGCACCACAGCTTTTCCCTGCTAAAGACAGTATCATGAGATGGACTTTGGTTTTTCTTTGTTAATATCTGAACAGAATTTCTTAAGGCTTTCCTTAAAACATTAAGTCTGAAGACTTCTCTATATTATTGCAGATCCAGTGACCTGACTAAAAGGAAGTGTCTTGGTTTTAGCAGACTTCTTACACTGCAATATTCCCTATTCCAGTCTTTGCATAGAGGTCACTCCATTGTGATGGGGATGAACCTTGGTTTAAGACACATTGTACTGTTTAATGAAAAAATATATTTGAAGTAGGTGCTTTTAATCAGAAGAGAGACTTGACTGATTATCAAGACAAAGATAACATGTCCATGACAATCACAGAACCTTCTTCCTTTTGGTGAAAGGGAAGCTCTCCTCAATGAAGGGATCCATTCTTGCAACCTAGGGTATACAGAGTGCTATGATATGAACAATTGTGTTTCAATACTTCACCAATAAATCTTGCGAGGGAGAGAAATGGGAGAAGGAAAGGAGAGGACATATTCATTATTTGCTCCAAAGAGCTCTGCAAATGTCTTACCCATAAAAAGTGATTAGATTCGTCAAGTACTTGTAGCTCTTAAAATTTGTCAAAAATTAGAAGGTCTGGAGGAAGTATCTACAGCAAATTTCTGCCATGTCCATCCAAATTTCTGCCATGACAAGAAGGTGTTTATTAAAAAACATGGATTCAGACTGCTTTGAAAAGAAAAGGGTGGGCAATATCTGCTAGAGACTGAAGTAGAGTTCAGTGTTAGGATATCTTCAGTCTTGAAAATGACACTGAAAACTGAATCATCTACTTGCAATCTAAAAGCCATAGTGACCGAGATCATCCATGACACTCAGAGCTGATGAAAGGTGGATAATAGCTTTCTGCTTTATCAGTTTCACAGAATAATAGAAAGATGATATAGGAGATACAACCTTATTTTTGATTGTCTTATTTACTGACACTGTGGTAAAGTTGCCTGGATAACCTGGCCTCAACAGTAAAGTAGGAAAGTCTAAGGCTTTCTTCATGGATTGAGCAGCACAATTTTGATATACTGTGGTAAGGATTTGTTTAGTTGAGTTTTGTCTTCTCACAATCAAAGCTATTGAATTAATCTGAAGAGGCACTCAACCTCTTTACAGATAGATTTTTCACTAAGGAAATTTTAATGTAATTTATACGCTATATACACCCAAAAAATAAGACTCTTTAGAAGAACTCCAGGAAAGTGGAACTTTCTACTTATCAAAATTAATATGAACAATATTTTTGTTGATCATGGAAATGCAGATATATAGAAGTCACAAATTTCAGCCCTTCCCTTTCCCACCCACAGATCCAACAGTAAGTTATTGAAATCAGAGTAGCTCCAGAATATGGTAATTTGATGAATTCTAGAAACTCTTCACTCTTTAAAGATGTCATTTCACTTATAATTTCATGATAGAAGAGCCAGAGTGATAGTGTTGTCACTAAGAAGTTTCCAGCTTCATAATTACAAAGAGCGTTCTAATATTAGTTACAACATCTAGTATTAGTTCTAAAAAATAACTGGGAACAGAGCAACATGACTTACGTTATCAGCTCAGGTTGGTCTCCAGTGATTCTCCTAGCAGGTGTCATGATTCTTACGGTGCTTTACCTGCTTGTCTCCTTGGTATACTGCATTTATCATTGTTTATAGTCTTGGAACCTCAGTGACTTGTAGAATTTTTTTTTCTGCAGGATGTTTTGACTTCTTTTATAACTTTGCTTTTCTCTCTCATTTTGTTTCATCCAGCAGATGAAACAGATGCAGTGCTGGAACTGCAAAGCTTTACATGACCTGCAGGGCATCTTTTTTTTTTTTTTTTTTGGTATTTTGAGTGCTATGCAGAGACAATCATAGAATTTCATGGCTTAATGATCCAGATTTCTGGAAATTATTGGCTTTTTTCTGAGGTTCATTGAAACCAGAGAATTGCTACTTTCAAGTGTTGTATGTCTCCTTTCTCGAATCAACATGACTTGGGCTCCCCATCTAAAAACTGTGGTATATTTACCATCTAAAGTCCTAAAGTATTCATATCATGTTTCCATTCCATGTATGCAATCACTGAAAACAATTCCATATAAATCTGCCAGAAGGCTTCCTCCCTCCCTTCTTCCCTCCCTTCCCTCCTTCCTTCTTTTCTTCCTTCCTTCTTCCTTCCTTCCTTCCTTCCTTCCTTCCTCTTGAGTATTTTATGGTTCTTCAATTTGTTTGACTATGGAGTATTTAGTATATAATCCAGAAAGGCTAAGGCTTATTTGCCGATTGAGCTTTGAGTATGATGGTGTGTCACCATGTTTAACTCTCTGTGAAACTCTTACATTGACCTGTCACAAGACTGACACATTAGGCACCTACCATGTGAATGATTTGTCTTGCCCAAGGGCATTTGTCATCTTTTGGTATTAGCACTGAGAAGTGTTTTCATACACCACCTGTTTGTAAGTCACCTGTTAATCAGTACCCCAGCTGGTGAAGCTGTTTGCTGCAGCCTTGTTCTGTTAGCAAGACAGAGATATGACTCCTTTCTCCCACAACTTGCTATCCCAGAAAATTGCAGATTTTTTCAGCCAAACTGTTTCTGAATGGATTTTTGGCAATATTATTTGAATATGTTCAATTTCATTCTCCTTTGTAAGTCTTAATTCTCTCAGCGCCTGGCCATGGACCTTTTATTTCTCAGCAGCTGATGGTTGTAGTCAGCATCTCTCACTCTTTGACCTCATGCAACACAATACCTGGTTTCTCTCCTTTAATAGGAAAAGGCATATTAATGAAGGTGAATCTCAAAAAAAAACCTAAACCCAACATTTTATTGCAATAACTATGGAAGTCCCTTTTCAGTCTTCTAAGGACAGAGTTAATTTAACATTGAATATGTGAAGAGTTTACATCCATCTTCCTCTGTGACGCAGTATTCCTACTAGTCTGTATTTGAAATGATTCTGTTCACAGACATGTCCAAAGTGGTCACTGCAATTTATTGACTGAAGAACACATTTATTTCTGAAGTATTTACTGAAGTGCTTGTTGGTGGATTGAGCCGATTAACGTACTATAAGCTATTCAGCCCAAAAATTTGTTGAAAAATGGTAGGATATTCCCTATATCAATTATTGATTTCCCATGGTTGGGTCATATTTGCAGTGCTGGAGCTGGAAGCATTTCCTGGGTCTGGAGGTATAGACTAGGTAAATAACATATATCAGAGACCTGTTTTGTCATCTCCTTCCAGACTAGCTGCTATTGGAAGGGAACTTGGCCACACAGACAGTGAGGGAATTAGAATGAGCAATCAGAACTGCATGAGTAGCTTCACTGAACATTTTCCTACCCTTTCAATGTATCTTTATTGCAAAATTAGGATTGAGGATGTTTTGATAAAGTAAGTAGCAATTTTATATTGCAGTCCTTCCTTTCCCCCTATGTGGGCTTTGTTTGGTAAGGGTCTCATCAGGTCTATTAGACAAAATGAGTGAAAAACACAAAAGACTTTGCTTTCAAGGATCTTCAGTAAATCTAATTTGGCTCTATACTATAATGCTGGACATATTTCAGTGTTCACTCAACATGCTTCACTCTGCCAACTGCTGAATTTTGCATGTGGAGATATGCTCTGTTAACCTAGTAGATGCACCTCTTCAACACACTGCCGAAGACAGATTTACACCACAACCTATTGATTCTAGGATTTACCTGGCAAAGGCTCAGCCAGGATTCAGACCAGGATTTTGTCGAAGAGGGTGGTGAAGCACTGGGCCAGGTTGCCCAGAGAAGCTGTGGATGCCCCATCCCTGGAAGTGTCCCAGGCCAGGCTGGATGAGACTTTGACCAACCTGGTCTAGTGGAAGGCATCCCTGCCCATGGCAGGGGGATTGGAACTAGATGATCTTTAAGGTCCCTTCCAACCCAAACCATTCTATAATTCTAAGATTCTATGATTTGATCCAGAACCCACAAATGCCAATTTAAATAAATCCCATTGATGTAAATGGTTGGTAAATCTATCTCTAAGTTTTTGGAATTACCTCTGCCTTGGGAATGGCACAGGCCCCTGAGCAAAGGGATGCTAAGTAGGACATCAGAATCACCCTAGCTTTGCGCAAACAAAGGAAAACTTTTGTGTTATCAGGAAGAACCAGAGTAACACAAGAATCAAAAAGCACATTTCTTTTTCTGCCTTTCAGTTTTAAGAAACTTCAGCAATGCAAGTTCCTATTGTAGTGTCATATTATGTCATCTCACTTCCCAATTGAATAAAGGGTTTCTATGAATGCATGTTACTTTCTCTTCAAGAGTGACATGTAGAATATTTACATATTTTAATCCTGACTCACAAAGAAAATCATACACAAATGATTCATGTATAATAATTCATATTTACTTAAAGAACTATTGCCATTCTCAGACAAACTGAGAGAAAATAATATTTTGCTAAAAGTCTTATTAAACTATCTTGCAACCTCTTCCCGTTGTCACTAATTACTCGAGTGTGCATGCAAACAGAAGCTTTCTCACTTTTTCTCTAATTGAAATTTTATTATAGGCAAACAGAAAGTGGTAAATTAAAAGTAATATGTATGCATGTACAGAAGCACTGGAGATTAGTGTCTTGCTCTAAAGGAGCAGCTCTTTCTTGCATGAACCATTCTGCAACATTTCAACTCCAGTTTAGGGATTCTCCATTGTGGAGGCAGTTATGAAACACCATCTCTTTCTTAAATAAAGCAGAGGATTGAGGTCACAAATGGAGAAAAAATTCTGGTTAACCTCAGCTGCACTTTTCTGCCATTCTTTGTTCATGCTTCCGACTACAAAGGAAATCCTCTGTTCAATTTTACTTGTATCACTTATGTGAAAGTTTACCTTTCACCCTAAATCCTTTTGAGGCTTCCAGGACTCACTGCATCCCCAGAGTTGCCTGAAATTGTGTGAAGATCAGGCTGTCTCACCCCAAGAGCAGTGGTCCCCAGTCATGGCTATCAGGTAGTGCACTATCCAGAAATTTTTAATTTCCTATGGCTATGTGTAGCACTGAACACTGAGAAACAGTTAAGCTTGAGGCTTTCTGTAGTGCATTAGTTGCTTAATATAGCTGTCCACAGGGCAGTGATGATTAGGGTTCTGTAGGGATTAAAGAACAACAGAAAGCTATATTTCTTTAGCTTACCTTTATATCCTGCATAAGGCAGTGCTTAGCAAGACTCATTTCTCATTTTGCAGTGATTACAAACTGACTTTACTCCCCAAATAAATTAAATAAGTCAAGCTTTAATGAGACAATACCATTGAAAATATTGTGTGCCTGAAGAATCTGATTTCTAACCATTTAAACATTCACAGATTCTGTGTAGGAGTTGGAAGGGACCTCTAGAGATCATGTAGTCCAAAACCCCTGCCAGAGCAGGATCCCCTAGAGTAGATCACACAGGAACAAGTCCAGGCAGCTTTGGAAAGTCTCCAGGGAAGGAGACTCTACCACCTCTCTGGGCAGCCTGTTCCAGTGTTCTGCCACCCTCACAGTGAAGACGTGTTTCCTCATGTTCAGGATGAACCTGTTTTCCGGTTTATGGCCATTGCCCCTCGTCCTGTCACTGGGCACCACTGAGAAGAGCCTGGCCCCATCCTCCTGGTACCTATTTTTTAGATATTTATATGCACTGATAAGATCCCCCCTCAGCCTCCTCTTCTCCAAGCTGCACAGACCCACCTGTCTCAGCCTTTCCTCATATAGAAAGTGCTCTAGGCCCTTCATCATCTTGGTGGCTGGACCCTCTCCAGTAGCCCCTTATCCTTCTTGAGCTGAGGAGCCCAGAACTGGACACAGCACTCCAGGTGAGGCCTCACCAGCAGAGAGCAGAGGGGGAAGATGACTTCCCTCGACCTGCTGGCCACGCTCTTCTTAATGCATCCCAGGATGCCATTGGCCTTCTTGGCCGCAAGAGCATACTGTTGGCTCATGGTCATCCTGTTGTCCACTAGAACTCCAAGGTCCTTTTCCCCATAGCTGTCCTCCAAGAGAACAGCCCCCAACCTGTACTGATCCATGGGGTTGTTCCTCCCCAGATGCAGTACTTGACACTTGCCCTTATTGAATTGCATTAGTTTTCTCCCTGCCCAGCTCTCCAGCCTGTCCAGGCCATACTGGATTCCTTCTTGCTTGCCAGCCACTCCTCCCAGTTTGGTATTGTCAGCACACTTGCTGAGAGGACATTCTATCCCCTCGTCCAGGTCATTGATGAATACATTGAATAGGGCTGCACCCAGCACTGACCCCTGGGGGACACCACTAGACACAGGCCTCCAACTAGATTCTGCCCCATTGACCACAGCTCTCTGAGCTCTTTCTTTCAGCCAGTCTCCAATCCACCTCACCATCCAATGGTCCAGACCGCACTTCCTAAGCTTGGCTATGAGGATGCCATGGGAGTTCTCAGGACTCTCCTCTGGTACTGTAACCAGTGCATACAGAATGATCTTTATCCATACTATCAATTTTTTTGCGCACTCCAAGCAAGGTATGAAAACATAATCTGACTTTTAGAATAGGTCCTTATGCATGCTAACTCTCCAGACATTTTTTGAAAGTGCTTAGGAGATTATGAGCTGACTTCAACCAAAAACATGTCATTGCTCGTCTACCCTGGTGTGAAATGAAACATAAGATCACATTTCATTGGACCTCCTAGTTCTTACTCTTAGCCTGATAACACAGCAGTGAACTTGAGGGAGTCTGTTTGCATAAGATCTTTCATCTTAGCTTTTTGATATGAGAGGTCCACTAATCCCAATATACTCCAAGTAAATCAAGCCTCTTGAAGATTATCATATATTTTGCCATGTAAAGATAAATATTATCAGTGTTTTTATTCCAATCTACCAGGAAATTAGTGCTTGCATATGAATTGAGCAATTAAACATTTTTTTTACAATAGAATGTTCTCTGAAAATTTTTTTCATTACATTGTTTGGTGGCCAGTTATGGTCAGCTCAGAAGTATTAATTTATAACCTCTGTGATTGACAGAGAAGCACTATATTTAGCAACAACCACTCAGAAATTAATTCTGCTGCAGTAAATTTTCTATTTCTGTTGAACAGTAAGCAAAAAACACATGCAAAAATAACAGACGGTTTGGGCATGCATGGACTTGAGTGTACAAAATTCATGTAGCTAGTCTACATGATAAGCCTAAGTGCAGGACAGAGCCAGAGAAAGGGGGTTTTGTTTTTAATTGGAAAAATGACTCCCAGGACATGAAGCTTGTTTTTGCAGCTCTGAAAATAAGCACCACAATGACAGAAATACTATGCCTGCCGATATTTTATGGAGGTTAGAACAACAAACTGCCACCTTCTGTATCTGCTTGCCTTCTAGCAGTGGATTCCTGTTTTAATTTTAGTTTGCTTTATTGCTTGCTGGTTAGAGCAGCAGGCAATACTAAAATTGTTATTAAATGCAATCTGTCTCTTTAATAACAGTTTCAAAATTAAAATCATAAAGTTGATTCATAAACCACAGAAATACATAGAGTAGCTGGAGTAGCCTTCTTTCTGGGGTATTGCTGAAATGTACCAATTCAGTGGACTTTATAGAAATAGGTTGCAATTACTGTTGTTGATGGGAGCAGGGAGCTTGTAATAACCAAGATGCGTGTATAACATGTACAATATAAATCTGAAAAAGGCTGTTGGCATCAGTGGACACTGCTGCTTGTTCAGTGGGTTGAAAGGTGGTAGCTTGCTTTTATTGGCCATTAGCCTTTAAGGTAGCATTATAGATTCATAAGATCATAGAATGGTCTGGGTTGGAAGGAACCTTAAAGATCATCTAGTTACAACCCCCTGCCATGGGCAGGGACACCTTCCACTAGACCAGGTTTCTCCAGTCCTCATCCAGCCTGGCCTTGAACACCTCCAGGGATGGGGCATCCACAGCTTCTAAGGGAAACCGCTTCCAATGCCTCACCACCTTCTCTGTGAAGAATTTCTTTGTTACATCTAATCTAAATCTGTGCACTTTCAGGTTTTTTTCACTGTCAGCAGTTACTACGTGCCCTTGTAAAAACTCCCTCTCCATCTTTCTTGTAGCCCCCCTTCAGGTACTGGAAGGTGCTATAAGGCCTCCCCGGAGCCTTCTCTTCTCCAGGCTGAACAAGCCCAATTCTCACAGCCTTCCTTCATAGGAGAGGTGCTCCAGCCTTCTGATCATCTCATGGCCTCCTCTATACTCACTTCAACAGGTCCATGTCCTTCTTATGTTGAGTGCCGCACAGCTGGATGTAGAACTGAAGGTGGGGTGTCACAAGAGCAGAGTAGAGGGGGAGAATCCCCTCCCTCAACCTGCTGGCCACTCTTCTCCGGATACAGCCCAGGATACGGTTGGCTTTCTGGGCTGTGAAAGCACACTGTTGGGTCATGTTGAACTTCTCATTAACTAACACTCTCAAGTTCCTTCTCAGTCTGCCCTCTCAGTTCATCTCCACTCAGCCTGTACTTGTGCTTGGGATTACCCCAACCCATGTGCAGGACCTTGCACTTGATCTTGTTGAACTCCGTGTGGTTGGCACAGGCCAACTTCTCTGTCCTGTCAAGGTCCCTCTGGATGGCATCCCTTCCCTTCAGTGTGTTGACCACACCACACAGCTTGGTGTCATTGGCAAACTGTCTGAGGATGCACTCAATCCCACTGCCCATGTTTCATACAAAGATGTTAAATAGTATCAGTCCCAAGGACAATTGCTGAGGAATGTCCCTTGTCACTGCACGTCACTCCAACATCGAGCCATTTACCAAAACTCTGAGCGTGACCATCCAGCCAGTTCCTTACCCACCAAGTGGTCCACCCATCAGATCCATTTCTATCCAATTTTCAGACAAGGGTGTCATGCAGGACAGTGTCAAATGCTTTACGTAAGTGGAGGTAGATGATGTTGGTTCTCTTATCCACCAATGCTTTAGCTCTGTCATAGAAGGCCACCAAATTTGTCAGTCATGATTTGCCCTTAGTGAAGCCATGTTGACTGTCACAAAATCACCTCCTTAGTTTCCCTGTGCCTTAGCACCATTCCCAGGACCATCTGCTCCATGATCTTGCTGAGCACAGAGGTGAAAGTGACAGGTCTGTAGTTCCCCAGGTCTTCCCTTTTTCCTTTTTCAAAGATGGGGTTTATGTCTTCACTTACCCATTCAGTGGGAACTTCACTTGGCTGCCACAACTTCTCAAATATGATGGATAGTGGCTTAGCAGCTTTAGAAATGGTCAGGAGAGTCCTGAAATCTGTACAGAGTGTCTAGCAGCCCCTCTTCCACCCACTCATATCCAGATGGGTGAGCTGGAGCATATGTAAAAGGGAATAAAATGTATCTATTTTATAAATTAAAATGTAAACCAATCTAGAGATATCCAGAAGTATTAAAACAGCTGCCTTTTTGCTGTGCTGCCTATTTTAGGGATGCCCAGAAGTCAGTCTGGGTTTGCTTGCTTTTCTGGTTTTGTCTGTAGCATATGTAAGGAGATGTTCAGCAACTGTAGAACAAATCTTCAGGAAATACACTTCTAGGTGCTTCTTTTCTCTAGATTCAGCCCAGACTTTGTCGTAAGCCTTGCTGGTTGAGAACCTGTCATATGGGATAAATTTATTTTATAAACAACTCATCCTTTTTAATCTTGTTAAGGAAACATGATACTCAGACCTCAGAAGATGCCAGCAGCAGGTAAAACATGAATAGTTCTCCATTATTAAAAGCAAATCCTGGAATTCCCAGTGTCTTCCAGAGCATCCACAGACTCCCCCAGCTATTGACTCAGCAGCTTTGTTAGTGGAAGTAGCTGACAGAGGGAGAAATGTCGGTGCCACTGTGTCCTGTTGGTCTTAGAAAACTGACAAACATGAAATAGGGTGCAATCTTCAGAAATGCTTAGCTCTTCCCCGCATTCAAATGTGGGGTTTCAAGCAGTTAATTTAAAAACCCATATGTTTAACTGATACAAATCACCCTTACTTTCCCATTTCCACCTTCATAGTTGTGTACCAGCCAGCTCTTTCGGGATGCACTATATATGTTGGAGAGTTGGAAGAATCATTCAGTTTTACAGAATGGAAAATGGAGGAACCAAGGGGTTTGACTAATGTCAAATAAATTATATTTATGTTAACATATTAAATGTGCCTTTGTATTACAAACATACATTCTGACCACCTCTTGGGAATAATCTCAGCCCTATTCCAGTTCCTGCACTCTGGAAAACCTTTGGGAGGGACCTGGCACAATCCAAAATGATGTCAGGGAAGGGTCTAACAATTGAAGTTTCACTGATATTTCACAGCCATTTTTAAAATTGGCTGAAGTGACTCAGGAACATAAAACTGTTTCTTTTAATGCATTTTGGAACTAACAAATATATCTACATTATACACTGAATTTATGCTGGTCCAGGCCAGTAAATCTATAGGAATTTCATAGTAAAATTGCTGCCATGGATACAGAACATCTGGCAAATACCTGGTGTTCATACTTCAGCTAGTTTTTCAGGAACAGGCTGCATCACAAGTCCTCCAGTCCACAGGTCCTTGTGAAGACCTAATGTTGGCTTAGGTGGATCCAGCATATGATGGCCTGTGTCTATGAAGGGGGCCTACAAGGAAGCTACTGGGGTGACAACTTTTTACAAGGGCCTGTAGTGACAGGACAAGGCGTAACTGGTTTAAATTCAAAGCGGGGAGATCTAGATTAGATATCAGGAAGAAGTTCTTCACAGAAAGGGTGGTGAGGCACTGGGACAGGTTGCCCAGAGAAGTTGTGGATGCTCCATTCCTGGAAGTGTTCAAGGCCAGGCTGGATGAGGCTTTGAGGCATGAGGCAAGGTGTCCCTGCCCATGGCAGTGGGGTTGGAACTAGGTGGTCTTTAAGGTCCCTTCCAACCCGAACCATTCCCTGATTCTATGAAGTCCAGAAATTTTATGGACTTTCTGCCCAGATAACCTGTAAAAAGTGGTTGGGTCCACTGCCACTCACATGATTTTGCAGATTTTAAGTATCTTCTTCACCAAAAAGCAATGTTTTCATCACAGTTTTCTATTATTTCCATTTCCAGTTACTTCTCTCTTGAGGACGTTTTCAAGAAAACATTGAAAAGGAAAAAAAGGAACCCTTGGCACACTGTATAAGTGAACAGAGAAGATATGTAGAGTCTTTTGAAACAGGCTATTCAGATATAATCACTGATTAAAAAAAAAAATAAACCCATCAAAACCTAAAAAATATATTTCTTCACACCTGAAAGCTGCAGGCAGCTTTAAATAGAATAAGTATGAAGACCAACAGGAGACTTGTCTCTTATAGAAAAATCAGGTCTTTTTTTGTCTTCTTCCCCTCCACCCTGTATTTCTGGTCTCTGCACAGCCCTATATAACATTGAAAGTATTATTTTCACAATGCCTCCTGTTTTACAATCAAACAATAAATCTACTTAAATTTAAATAGTATTCTAGTGATATGGGCAGGCAAATACTGAAGGTGGTGTTGGCTGTTTTAAGGATCATAAAGATTTGTAACTATTGTATTTCTTCTGCCACAGTGTGGTTTTTTTTTTCTTTCCCCTGGAGAATGCTGCTGTGTTTCCTGAGACACTCATCTAATTAAAAGCGAAAAAAAAATCTCACTTTTTCTCATCTAATTAAAAGCGAAAAAAAACCTCACTTTTTTCTTATTTGTCTTATTTGTCTTTGCCTTTTTTTTTTCTGTCTGGGTGTCTTCTATTCTCCTCACATGGGATCATCTCTATATACACATGGACCAGTTTCCAGGTTGTTTGCACCAATCCTGTTATTTAGCCTTTTGTGCCTGTATCTTTTGTCCATAGCGTTCTGTGTTCACAGTGTCTCTCATTACAGTCATTTCTTGCAATTATGTTCTTTGCTTTGGTATCAGAAGATTGCAGACTTCTCACTGCACTTGTACTCTACATGAGATTTGTGTCTTTGTATGTTGCCATTTACTCTATTTGTTTCTGTAACAGTCTTTGAAAGGAGAACAAGGCATCTTGAATGTTAACACTAAACAGAGCTTGCAAAAAAAAAAAAAAAAACCACACCAAACCAGTCTTCTAAGCTTTCATTTGAATTGTACAGTATTTTAAGCATCAGATCATCCCTATTTTGCTTTAGCAATTTATCCCAGCCCACAGAACTGATATAAACAGGTGATCTTGTGGGTAGTTTGGGAAAATGAAAATGAGGTAAAATATGGCTCTGTTGTATCTTATTTTTTAATTTTCTAAACAAACTTTCTATTGAGCTATCTACCTACCTGTGTACCAGCCTATCTCCTTTCTTAGAAGAATATTACTCCTATTGTCTTATAAAGCTCAGACACACCAGTATAGTTGTACTAGTCTAGATTACAAATCACCACTGGCTTGTTATTAGTAAGATAACCTTAGATTCAATAGGGTATATGATAACCAAAAAATGAGGAGGAGAAAGAAAAGTCAATTTAGTCTGTTTCACCAAAGCATACTTGGCCAAAAAGTTATTTTGTCTCCAGAAGGACCTTATTTGCTGAGGAATGTGTTAATATTTTGGGACACTGATATCACTGAAGGATGCTATGATGTCTTAGGAAAAATACATCTGATTTTTGGCCACTTTTCACATGTATAATTTCATCAACATAGTCACAGAAATTTAAGTGATTTGGACATGAGACCCACCTGTTCTAACTGAACACTGCAGAACATGGAGGTCAGGTATTAACCTCATATGAGCTTTTCCAGTGGCCCAAGTGACATATACGGCTTCCGTTATGTAAAAAAATTAAATTAGAAAGAAAAAATGATGAACCCATTCCAGCCCTGATGATTTCAAAAGAAAATGAGTACAGTCACTGCAGTGCTGTCATCATGGGTCTACCAGCTGCCATAAGATATTGTCTCAGTATCTGCACTTCTTCTTGACCCTGTATTCTCCTTCATATGATAATTCTCTTTAGCATCTGCACTCAGATGTCATAATTTATTACTGAACTGCTGATCATTTTTGTTTGGTGTAGTGTGTGACTAAAAGAATAAAATAAGTACATGGAATGAGGAGAATTCATGGGGGTAACAGAATGGTGGAGGAAGGAAGAGAATCAGAGAAGACATGAAAAGAGAGATGAATAACAGCAGAGAACACAATGATATCACTAGTCTCAGCTTAGTCCATGAATTTCTATGGTCTGTTTTCTTCAGGCAACCACACTGAAGAATCATGAAGGTCTTTTCTAGCCTGTATAATACTTATAGGTATTTTGTAATAATAATACTTATTGTGTAATAATAATACCAAATAATACTTAATAGGTCAATAAGGTACCAGGAAATTAGAGAATCAGTGATAACAGCCAACAAGTGAACAAGAGCATAAATACTTTCGAGGGCTTTTTTCCCTATTTTTCTATTGACATCAGAAGAGAAAGGGTAATTTGTAATCTTAGCCATACAGACAGGCCTACAGTTATGAATTAAAAATATGATCCAGGCTTTTCCATAGGAAGACCTGCATCTGCCCAGTTAAAAATCAGCTTGGACTTTCTCTCTAATCATCTTTTAATGTCTGCGACAAAATTAAAGCTGCCTATTCTAATTCACAGTTTTCTTTAAAACATTTCACAATGGTTTTCAGTTTTATTTAATCCTTCTTTTTTTTTTCTTTTGTTTTCCTCAGACACATTTCAAAACTTTTATCCTCAACTGTTATAAAAGACAGTCAAGACTGCTACTGGTCTAAGTGACAAAAGGAAGTTAGTAAGAAACAGTACTAGAATAAGAAGGAATGTTTGGAATATAAATGTCAGGTGAAAGTAAAATTGCAAGAAATCTTAGTGGAGACTCTCGTGGTTTAGCCCCAGCTGTCAACTAAGCACCACAGAGCCACTTGCTCATTCTCCCCTGGTGGGAGGGGGGAGAGGATCAGAAAAGTAAAAGTGAGGAAACCTGTTGAGATAAAGACGAATCGATAAAGCAAAAGACACGCACACTGAAGCAAAGCAAAAGAAGGAATTCATTCATCACTTCTGATCAACAGGCAGGTGGTAGAAGGGAAAGCAGGGCTCCATCATGTGTAACAGTTACTTGGGAAGACAAATGCCTCCACTGTAAATGGCTACCCCTTCTGTCTTCTTCCCACAGCTTTATATGCTGAGCATGACATTGTATGGTGTGAAAAATCCATTTGGTCTGTTGAGGTCAGCTCCCAGCTCTGTCTCCTCCCAACTGCTTGTGCACTCCCAGCCTACTTGCTGGTGGGGGAGTGTGAAAAGTAGAAAAGGCCTTGAGTCTATGTAAGCACTGCTCAGCAGTAATGAAAACATCCCTGTATAATCTATGCTGTTCTCAGTACAAATTCAAAACCTAGCCCCATCCGAAATCCATTTGGTCTGTTGAGGTCAGCTCCCAGCTCTGTCTCCTCCCAACTGCTTGTGCACTCCCAGCCTACTTGCTGGTGGGGGAGTGTGAAAAGTAGAAAAGGCCTTGAGTCTATGTAAGCACTGCTCAGCAGTAATGAAAACATCCCTGTATAATCTATGCTGTTCTCAGTACAAATTCAAAACATAGCCCCATCCGAGGTACTGTGAACAAAATTAACTCTATCCCAGCCAAAACTAGCATAAAACGCAAATGTCTGTGCTGAAATGTTAGTGAGAATGGCAAGATCTGCTGGAAAAAGCTGTCTGGACTCTGTCAAGTCTGTCCAAGAATTCTATATCCCTACTAATTGCAGAATTTCTAAATTCCATTGTTTTGATCAAATAGCTAGTATTATACTTCATGGTGCTTTCTTCTGGTGCATAAACTACCAGCAGTTACCTATCCCCATTGCTCTTATTAGTGTCATCACACAGCAGTCTATCAAATAACCATCAAGAAATATTTCCACTAAGACAATACATTCTGAAACAAATGTCATCTTACAGCAGATGGGAGAGAAAACGTTTTCCAAATAAGATAAATAACACTGAGTTAAATGGCCTCAAGAAAAATACCTGATCCTGAAAATGAAACAGTCCAGAAAAGACTCAGGGGAAATAAACGATCGATCAGTAGGATGATATAATAATGGCAGATATGCAGAATCAATGTCAACACTCTTTGCTACTTTTGAAAATTGATGACATGGGCTAAAATTACCAGCTTGGTGGAAGATAGAACTTCTTTTGTGTTTCAACATGTTTTAATCCCCTAACTTCACTTCTTTGAGTCACCTGTCATATGCAACTTACCCAGCAGAATAGCGAATCAGTCATTGTTTGGAAATACATTCAAAACGTCATTATATGTCCGAAATGTGATTGTTGAGTTGAGGATAGCTTATGTTTCCAAATGCCCAGCTGAAAATATAAGTAAATAGCTAATAAGGGTTCCTCATTCAGAGAAGGAGCAAAGTAAGGTTTTGACTGTCGTTAACTGACATAATCTTTGAGTGTCTGAAGCTATCCAGTAAGCCTTGGTAACAGTGGGGTCAAATTGTGTAAAGAGAACCTACTTTCAGTACAGAAGATGATACAGTTAGTGATAAGAGAATGACCTTGAAGCCAAAAAATAATGCCTAGTGAGCTACATGCCAGAAAATGGGCTATGACAGGTGCTTCATAAGAGAAACTTAAGAGCAGATGACTTTATGCTGAAAAAATAAGATGTCATTTTTTCTTGATTGGCCACTGGAAGATACCATCTCCCATCCTTAGTCATGACGGCATCTTATTCTTTAAGTATTCTTAGATAAATAATCGGGTTAATCTGAGTAATTAGCTGTTAGTGGAAACATCAGAATCTAAGCTGATATATAGTGCATTTTCTTTGCCTCATTCATTCACCTCTGCTTCCTTTTAAATAAAAGATAGAAGTGTAGAGAAGAGAGATGTTAATGTCGCTTATGCAATAAATAGGTTTTGTACCTGGTGAATTTTTGTCATTTATTTTAAAATGCCTGTTTATATTAGAAGGAAACAGACATGTTAAAAATTAATTCATTCCCTCAGATTGCAGTGGCCAGATTGGGTGTTAATTGCTCACTTCTGTATTGCTTCTTGTTTTGTCTTTGATGAGATAGAAACAGAAATAACTTCCTTCTTTTTTTTCCCCCTTCCTTTTACATAGATACCATGTTATGTTTTAATGTATTTTCTGAACTGTAATTTAAATTTAAAAGAAACATGCTGGTTTAGTGTCATGCATCATAATATACAGGATGAACTTGACAGTAATAAGAAAAAAATTGCTAAATCACTAAAAAATGGCATTTTTTCAAGTAAGTTTGAGCAAATATAAAGAAGGAATCAGCCTTTTGCATTGCTTCTGGCCACATATTTTGTGATTAATTGAAAACACTTTGCTTTCAAGAAAAAAATAAAAATAAATTTAAGGGAATAAATTTCTAAAAATAAACACAGAAGTACAATTTCTTGAAGCAAATATTTATGATTTACTTACTGTTCCTTGTCAAAAAGCTGTGAAAATGCCACCAATTTATTTACTTTATTTATGGGAGCAATCTCATAAAGATGGCTATGCTTCTCAATAAAAGTAAGCTGTTCCAGCCTATTGTGGCTTCTGGACTGTGAAAATACCTGGTGACTACAATCACTTTTTTAGCTTCCAGGCAAAGACAAGCATAGTTTATTTTCTGTATGTCACATGACAGGCTCTCTGTTGTTTCTGGCTTTGAATCATGTTGGGGAAACAGCTTGATTATCATCTGTGTGGGAACATCCTTGGGTCATTTGTTTCTCTTTCTAAACAAAGTAGTAGTATCTCAATGAGATATACAGCGTCATGTCAAAAGGATGGTCACAACCATGTATAAGTATAGGTGCAAACGCATAGCCGACTGGTATTTTGGAACAGATTAGGATTCAACATTAGAAATCACTGTTTAGCCATTCAGATACATTTGTTTTCTTCCTATCCTCAGGAATTTTTCCTGATTGCCAACCTTACAAAGACAGTCTAGAGTGCCCTTGCAATGCCAGGTCCCTCAGCACTCATGGGTACATCTCATCGGGTCCCATAAACTTGAGCATGTCTAGTTTGTTTACATGATCCATAACCTGAAGATAAATCTTCCTTGCTCCAGAAGTTTCCACCTTTCTGAGGGATCTGGGATTCCTTAGGCAAGCCTTAGGAAAGAGAAGGCATTGAGTACACTAGGTATTTTTATGTCTTTTGCCAACAGATCCCCTGACCTATTCATCAGTAAGCACATATTTTCCTTCCTTTTCCTTTTGTTGCTGAAATACCTACAGAAGCCCTACTTTTTGCCCTTCAAATCCCGCACCATATTAAACTCCAGTTTAGGTTGTGTTTTCCTAATGCCACCAATGCACAATTGAACAACGTATTTGTCCTGTGAACTGTCCTGCTTCTACCTATTAAATGCTTCTCATGTTTGAGTTTAGCCCATTTCTCTACTTCCTCCCCCCATGTGGCATAGGGTGATGGGGAATGGGGGTTGTGGTCAGTCCATCACACATTGTCTCTGCCGCTCCTTACTCCTCAGGACAGGACTCTTCACCCTCTGCCTCTGATGCCATGTGTGTCCCCTCCACGGGGTGCTGTCCTTTAGGAGCAGCTGCTCCACTCTGTGTCCTGCCAGGATCACAAGTCCTGCCAGCAAACCTGCTCCAGCCTGAGCTCCTCTCCCCACGGGGCCACAGCTCCTGCCAGGAGCCTGCTCCTGCGTGGGCTGCCCACAGAATCACAGCTTCCTTTGGGCATCCCCCTGCTCTGGCATGGGTTCCTCCCTGGGCTGCAGGTGGGTCTCTGCACCCCTGAGATCATCCATGGCTGCAGGGCACATCTGGCCTCACCCTGGGCTGCACCACAGGCGGCTGGGGAATCTCTGCACCTGGAGCACCTCCTCCCTCTCCTTCTCCACTGACCTTGGTGTCTGGAGTTGTGTCTCTCGTATATTCTCACTCTTCTCTCCAGCTGTTGTTGCACAGGTTTTTTCCCCCCTCTTAAACACGTTATCCCAGAGACACTACCACCATCACTGATGGTCTCAGCCTTGGCCAAGGGTGGGTCTATCTTGGAGCTGACTGGCATTGGCCCTATTGGACATGGGGGAAGCTTCCAGCAACTTCTCACGGAAGCCACATCTATAGCCCCCCCCTACCAAAACCTTACGACACAACCCAGTGCATGTTGATTCAGCACAAATCCAAAACATAGCCCCATAAGTTATTTTGAAAGGAACTAAATCCATCCCAGCTAAAACCAGTACATTAAGTGGCCAATAGTAAAACTTTGTTGCAATAAAGTTAATCATAGAAAAAATGGTTAACGTACTATGTTTAATTTAAGAAAGTTTTGAACATGTTAGGTCCTAATATTAATCACTAATAGCTTAATTAACCAGTGCTTATAGATTTTCCTTTGATACAGTTTTGGAGGAAGAGAGCCACCTTCCCTGCTACCTTGACTGTAACTGCCTATCTTTATGTCCCTTGAAGCAGAAACCTGTCCTCTTCAGGGTCATTAGCCAGTAAAGTTGTGCAATCAGTTAACAAATAATGTAAAAACTAATTTAAACAAAGAGTGATCATATATATCTGTTGTAGCAACAATGAATAATTACTTTCCACAAATATTATATTTACTTTAAAGGACTAATGACAGAAATTGATTTGAAAGTACATTTCAGAAAATGAAGTGCATTAAAAAGAAAATAAAGTAACGTAAGTCATTCCAGTATTTTATTCTGGATGCTTTTGCAACAAACAGAAAGAAATCCAGAGTCCTGCTTTCAAAGACTGATGATGTGGGATATGTCCAGTGATATTTTAGAAGTCTGCAATGTGGTACCTTTGGCTGCATGTACAGTCAAGGGACAGAAAAAGGCATTTTTTCAGTGTAGTTCATTTGACCACTTTTAGGCACCCTAAAAGTCTCTGCATCTGACGATACAGGATATCTCTATCATATATACCTCTCCACCTTGTAGATCTCACACTGAGTATGCATAATATTTAGTACTTAGACATCAAACTACCAATATGTATTTCTACAGATCCTACAAGAACATCTTTCCACATCTTCAAGCTTGCCAGGGCCAAGACTCTTTCCAGTAACTGCACCAGCCCAACATAGTGTCACTGCTGACACAGATGTCCCTTGGGTAGAAATACTTAGCTGAAACACCACGTGATGCAGATCCAGAGCTGTGTCTCTGTGCTCAGTGTGCCTCTGACTTACATCCAGGCAAGCGGAAGTGTTGGCAGAGAAAGCCCAACTCTACAGAAATTGTGTAGATTGTCAAACAGGGTCTTGGCCTCCTGAGCCAAATGGGTAATTTTGGGAAATATAGTTGCTAATTGTAGTCTTGCTGACTGTGTGCATATCAGAAGGGGTCTTGAGCCCTCTGACAGCTATCAGGGGGTCTTCACCTAGCATGTCCTTAGAAGTCCGTCACATGGATGTTCATTTATAACTCCCTGACAACCGTGTTGGTGTCTGCAGGAGAGACTGAGGGAGTCTTAAACACTCCTGCAGATGAGTTTAAGCAAGACCTCATCTGTCTGATGAGGAATGTCTTGATGACCTCATCAAGGCTGATAGGTATAGGCAGTTGATTCCTTCAGTGCTCTTGATGACCTCATCAAGGCTGATATAGGAATAGCTATAGGCAGTTGATTCCTTCAGTGTCACACCAATGTATACATCTCCATCTTTATGCAGCTGTGTAAGGTCCTCTCTTTTACCTAAGTGTGTTTTGACTTGCCAGAA